>NW_004797931.1:20336-24048 GCF_000002075.1 Aplysia californica | reverse complement strand
CTCTCTCTCTCTCTCTCTCTCTCTCTCTCTCTCTCTCTCTCTTTGTATTTCTATACCCCCCTCCTTCGTTCTCTCTGTCTCTAAATCTGTCCGCCTTCCCTCTCCACTTTTCCATGTTTGTATTTGTGTGTCCGACTATTGTAACTGCCAATCTGCTTTCATCCGGTATATCTTACTTTGTTTGTTTTTCTGCTTTTCGGTTTGGGCAGGTATGTGGATGATGTCTCTGGTAGCTCATATTTCTTGTTTTGCCTTTTTTTGTTGTGTCGATCAATTTTGCTAGTTTTTTTTCTGCACTAAATGCCCAATGTCTTCCTGATAATATTATACTGGGGGATCTCGTGGCCTAGAGGTTAATGTGTTCGCCTCTCACTCAATAGGTCTCGGGTTCGAATCCGGATAACGACGGAAATTTTTTTTCTCCTTTCACATTCTTTTCTGCTCTCTAACGATGTTCTGTCGTCTGCTTTCCTCTCCACTTTCTGCCCCCACCCTGGCTCTTTCCGCAGCCTTTCTGAGACGTAGCACCTTCCTACTGTTGTGTTTCAGCCACACCCCTGATCTTTAAGTAGGTAAGATCTACACCTAGCCTTTTCGGACAAGGGCAAAAAATCTCGGAGGTCCCAAGTGCAATTTGTGCACGAAAAAGATTCCCTGGTGGTCCAAAATCGATAAGAGTAGGCTTCGGCCGCCACCCGGGCAAAATTCATAATTTCCTACCTGCTGAAAATGTTTGGTGTGTCCTTCGCGCTCATATGACCTTATGTAGTTACGAACGCCGTAAAACACTGACTTACAAAATAAATTTTGAAAAATGATAATTTACGGCTGGCGGCGCAGCAGTTACGCGCCTGGCCATCGCACACAGAAGAGGAGAGTTCGATTAACGTGTGTGGTAAGGTTTGTACCGAGTATTTCCGTCTGTTTACTGGGAGGTTGTATCCTTCTCAGCCCGGGTTGCCCCATCTTGCAGGATTGAAGCAGTACACCTCCTTTATGTACTAAATTGTATCGACAGGGGCATACACCAGCTGCACTTACTTTGTTACAATTTGTCAGTGTGTTTCTCTTTACCTACACCAAAATGTAACCAGCATATTAAATCACAAGTCTGTTCAACTGTGAGGTCAAAAAGTATTTTTTGTGTTCGTCTTTTGAACTTGTCGGAGAATTCACCAGTCTATTCTTTCTTACTCGCAGATTCCTTTTCTGCAGTCCACTGGATAGAAAGGTTAGACCCGCGTCTATGGTGTAGCTGTTAGGTCGCCGTCGCACGCAGATGACCGAAGTTCTATTTCCATGTGGGAATAATCGTTATTAAGTGTACTGGTCTTTCTGCTGGAACGTTTTATCCCTGTAAGCTCAAGATGGCTCTGACAAGCATCGTCGACGCCCCTCATCGTAAATGATCTAAACTGTGTCCCTAGGTGTGTAAAACACCTAGAAAGAATGCCTGGTGTCTGTAATGTAACAATAATTGTAAGACGCTTCGAGAATACACACACAGGACGTAAGCTGGATTCTTATGTTGGAAAGTCTTTTTCATGAATTATTTCGTCGCACACTTGGGGTGCTGTATCCCATTTAGACCTTGTAAATCTTGCAATCTAATGACATAGACATAATTGTAACAGCTTGCCCTGAAATAATATAAGGTGTGTTGATAAAGCCTTTCATAATTATACAATCCATCAATAGATTTTTTATAACGTCGGTTTACTGATCATTCAATATATTTATATTTTGTATATCGTGTTGCTGGTAATGTGTTGTCTATAAGACAATCCATTTGTCAGTAGTAGTAGTATAAGGTTTTACGGCGCTCGCAACTGCTAAGGTCATGTGGGACGATATGTAGTAGTAGTAGTATAAGGTTTTACGGCGCTCGCAACTGCTAAGGTCATGTGGGACGATATGTAGTAGTAGTAGTATAAGGTTTTACGGCGCTCGCAACTGCTAAGGTCATATGAGCGCGCTCCATTTGTCAGACAGTCAATTTAATTTATTTACCCGTTGATTTGTTTTTACCTTTTTAATGTTGGTACGTCCCCATCGACACAATCTCGATCATTAATTAGGAGGCAGGCTTCGACTCTGGCTATCAATGCCAACCAGGGTTGAAAGGCATACGACGTCCAAGCAGAGTGACAGAGATAATCAATAAGAATTTTGGCTGCACGGGAAATTGTCAAGGGTCTCCTGAGTGTCACGGCAAAGTACTCAACTGCTACCTCTCCGATGCTGGTACTGGTTGGTCTGCTTGTGTGCATGGTTATTCATGTCGAGTAGTGGAGAACACAAACCTTTCTTTCAAAGCTATCAAGTAGAGGTATTTCTGCCAGTCTTCATTTACCACCATTCCTCCTGCCCTCCCCCAATGTCTTTAATACACTTGCCAGGTAAAGTACGCATGTACTTCGTTGGTTTTGTCACTGTGCCAGATAAACGTTCGTCTCATTTCCGGAAAACATTAGCTGCGAAAGAGGTTCCAGTCAAAATAGAAACAGACATCCCAAGCAGACGAGAAATCACGTCACGGGGTAATTAAACTCAAGCTTAGCTGGGTGCTAAACAACCCAACTATAAACAAAGAGCTTTATTTCGTTTTCAGTGATGTTTAATCTTTATAAGACACGATGCAGGTCACCAGACAGACAAAGCAAAAGGTCCTTGATCAGGAGCAGAGGAGAAGCATTCCAGAAATAACGAGGAAAAATTGAATCAACTCAGAATCGAAGTAAGAACTTCCTCGTAATGAGTAACTGTGCAACAAGCAGGGCTTACATCACAGAAAAACACAACTGAGCATAACCACCTATAAACTGTTTGGAAATCTCATGAGATTGAGCAGTTTTTCTCGTTTTGCAAGTGACTGCAATACGAGTAAAAAAATCCCTCGAACGTAAATTAAATTGACGTCAAATTAGGGAGATCGAGAAAAAATTAAAGGAGACAAATTTTATGTTCTTCGCCATTAGCAAGTCTCCGAGACATAATATCACTCTAATGGGGAAATCCAGGTTCAAAGACATCCTTGAAAACAATAATAATATAAGCGCACGGAGTCGTCAGTACTTATCCATTCGTCAAAGAAAGAAGATGCTGATATATAAGCCAGTCTTCGTGCAACTTACATGGCCCCAAATAGTCGTGATTGATTCATTTATTTTCAAAAGACAAAAAACTTATTCAAAAAGAACCCCCCCCCCCCCGAAAAAAAAAACCTGGCGTCTCTTGAATGCAGGGCGCAATATTTGAGCAATCCGGCAGTCAGACTCAATTTGCAATCCTTAGGTAATTAAGCATTGCAAAGTGTTCAGTAGCCCACATTAGTTTTGAAGTTCTGATCCGCAAGAAGCTATCGGCGTACCTTCTGTTTACCAGCCCGTCTCTTCTATGTTTTTAAAGGACATGTCTCTGTTTTTCTAGTTATCTGTCTATTAGTCTGTCTGAATTACGTTTGAAGTCATGCCTCTGTACCTTCTTTTTTCTCTCTACCACCAGCCCGTTTGAATGTGAATCCTCCATTTTTCCTCATCCGATTCTGCAGCCATATGCTTCCATTTACCATGGTTAAATTTTTTTTGTTATCCGGAATCATTTTTCTCTCAGCCATTCCAATGCACTCACTCACTCACTCACTCACTCACTCACTCACTCACTCACTCACTCACTCACTCACTCACTCACTCACTCACTCACTCACTCTAAG
>NW_004797931.1:15000-19632 GCF_000002075.1 Aplysia californica | reverse complement strand
CCCCCCCCAATCCGCTTGAAGAAAAGCAACCTATCTAACGTTCAAACCCCTGTAAAACCTCTGCTAAATAAATAATAAATAATAAATAGACCACCCACCACCACACACACACCTGAAATCGCCTAAGAATAACGAAAGAAAATAGGAAATACAAAGGGATTTGAACAAGAGCCATGCAAACAAGATAAACGATGACAAGAAGAAAAAGAAAAAAAAGGAAAAAAAAGACGAATCAAGCCCAACGGAAATAACAGACAAGAAGCAATTTAAGCAAGAACAAAGAGCAGAACTAGCTAACCCAAAACAACCCAAGAATCAAAACACAAACACATCTTTTCCAACATGCGCAGGTGGTCCCAGAAATTAAAAAATTGCGCTTTTGCACTCACATGGCTTACGATTAGGTAAGCTTTGGCATTGGCTGTAGAGTGCCTGGCGTCTATTTTATTTTCTATTCAGTTGTTCCTGCATTTCCTCTGATTGACATTTTTTTCCTCTGAATTTTAAACTTTGTTTGCATTTTGTTTCTAGTTCTTTTTCCAAACTTTATCTGTTTTCATATTTTAGTTTCTCAAACGTGGGTAACTGACAGGAGCTCTGTTGTCGTGTGCTCTTTTTTCCCATATCAAACATTAATTTAACGTTTTTATCTCACCTCCATCTTTTTGTGTTTGTTACTTTCCTGTAACACCTCTATTCTTCGGCACATAATACGACCTAATTATGTTGCAAGTGCAGTAAAACGCATACTGAACAGGTTTTTTTTTTTTCTTCAAACGCACAAACACAGGTACACGTACAACGTTTAGGCGCTTCGCCGTAACACACAGAAAACCTGCGTTCGAGTCCCGTGTGGGGAGGATTTTTATCGAATAAATCAGTCTTTCTGCTCAGACGTTGCATCCTCCACAGCACGGATTGGCATTGACAGGCATGGTCGCTGTTGACCTCCAAAAAAGATCTAATTGTGTCAAAGGAAAAAATCCATAGTACGACGTTCAACAAGATAAAAAGCAACTAACGACTTGTATTTCCTCCCGCTATTAAAAAAGACAATAACTGTTAAAATTAACATGTTAATCTTCTTTATTTATTCACGTATCTCTCCAAAGGCTCATAAAATAGGACAATCCCCTTTCCGAGACTCTCCTTTCAACAAACACAACTCCATTCTCCGAGGATATACTCTGTTGCAGACTATGAAGTATCCACCGTTATCCTTCACGTAGTAGAGCTTGCATAGCGCACCGTGCTCGAAACGATGAGACACCCTTCGTACAAGAGTGTTTTGTTATACAAAGCTCAAATGACACTGGTTTTTATCTGTTATCTATTTTTTAAAAAAGAAACACCTCGATATAATATAGACATTCTTGTATTGTATGCTGACGGCTCCGAACACAACGAAATAAATAGATAAATAATTATATTATTTCATTAGTTCAGCCCTAAAATGGCCCGGTTATTATTACTATTACTATTACTATTACTATTACTATTACTATTACTATTACTATTATTATTATTATTATTATTATTATTATTATTATCATCATTATTATTATTATTATTATTATTATTATTATTATTATTATTATTATTATTATTATTATTATTATTACTATTATTATAATAGTTAGAATTATTATTATTGTTATTGTTATTGTTATTATAACGGTATGATTTAAACACCCCATCTATGATGTGATGTTGTTTCAGAAGGGTGGAAAGGGGGGGGGGGGGGGGGGTCCACAGAGGTGCTCAAAATCCAACGCCAATCACCGGCTGGACCGAGCAAAGTGAGAATGGAGCCTTGAAAATTCCAGCTACAAGTCAAGGGCAAGAACATTTATTTCAGCAAGAGCCATCCATTCTTCATCTTTAAAAAATCTATATATATCTATGTGTATTTACGCCTCCATCGACACAGTTTAGCGCATTTAGGATGTGTAATTCGATGGTGCATGGATGTCAAGGCAAACCCGGGTTGAAAGAGATCAGATACAAAGTCACAGCAGAAAGACCGAGACACTCGTTTAAAAATTGTCAACACGCGGATATCGAACTCAGCTATACAGCGTCTGACGACGGAGTGCCTATCTACCACACCACAGACGACGGTGCCGTCCATTTACAGTCCAGCATGATACCAACTGCGCTACTTACACGTCCGGGTTCATTTAAGGGAGAAAAAGAAAGAAAAGTCCACATTAGCCACCGGGTGGCTGCGATGGAGCGGAAGGGCGTGCAGCAACACATAAACGTTTCCCTCACGGCTTGTTGATTCAGAGAAAACAGGCCCGGGCCCATCAAGATAATCGACAGTGACAGCCGAAAAATTCCCAAACATTTAGATCCGACTGGCTGGCAATAATTAAGATTAGATCAGTTACAGCAGGCTGAGTCTTGCCCCCCCCAAAAAAAAAAATTTAAAAAAATCAAAGAAAAAGGAGCATAACCAGGAAAGCCAAAAAAACAAAAAACTAAACAGTTAAATAACTACCAAAACAATAATTCAACAGAGAAGCAAACAAACCAAAATGTAAAACCCCATAAATCTTCATCTTTTTCTACTAGTCTAGATCTATTTCTGTTTGTCTGTTAACCCAGCATCGCGACGATTTTCGCGTTCCTGTAAAACTTAACTGCAACCCCACTATGATGATCTTCTTGGTGGATACTGCTGCTGCTGCTGCTGCTACTACTACTACTGCTACTGCTATTTGTATAGTGCGTATCCCCGTTCATCAGCAAGCTCTATGTGTTTTACAATCAATTTATATTGCACACGAGGTCAAACACTTTATTAATATAATTGCCTGTCTCTAACTTTAGTTTTTATTGTTGGATCCGACAATGACATGCAATCTGTGCTCTTTGTGACGATACCGAATACATAATGTAGCTCTGTAACACAATCGTTGAAGCTTCCAGACGTCCACACGATAATGTCATAGTGGTATCGTAGTCTACAGTCTTTGCAAGCCTTTGTGATATAGCAGTTAGGCTCTTTGCCATCGCATGCAGTTGACGTGAGTTTAATTTCTGAGAGCAGAATAAATGTGTTATTGAGTATCTACTATCTCTGTCTGTTTGTTGGGATACTGCATCTCATTCAGCCCGGATTGGCATCGACAGGCAGAGTAGAAGCAGCTCACCTCTATATAATCTTAATTATGTCGATGGGGCCCGTGAATCCTTTAAGATAGCAAACAATCTGTAGCCCGTTCCGCAGTGAACGATGGTCTGTGACTTCTCACCACTGAGGCAACAAGATGTTATTGTCCGTCCTCGTCCAACACATCGGATTCTGTTGGTCTGGAGAGGAGAGACTTCCATGATGATCTGACCATAGCTAACGTTTCAAGCTGGCGCTTGGTACTGCTCCATTTCAGAATGTTCTTCATGGAATTCCTGAATATTACTTAGATTGAACATTCCCTGCACACACTAGCTCTCCTGGGGATGACAAAAGGGCTCCAGGTATGCGGCTGTCGTCCATTCTGATCACTTTGTCAATCGAGCAATTGAGGGCTTTAAACACTGCTATTGTCCAACATAGTGAAAACATTTTCAATGGGACATGACAACTGAAATTATGGCAGTAAGGGGCTATTAAGCCACAGGGGATCAAATAAATGCGAAGTAGTACTGTGGTGGCAATAATAGGCCCCCGAAAGCACTTTCATTGAAAAATTTCTAGACATGTATGCCTTCCAGTACAGATGCACAATTCGTTCCCTACAAACCAGCATTATCAGGTTACTTCTCCTAGATGTGGAGACCTGCAAAGTTATCGGCCAGGGTTTTAAGCAGACTATGCTGGTATCACGAAATATCACGAGCGCTTGTAAGTAAAACGAAGAGTGGTTGAAACCAACTTTTTACTTCTTATGAGAAATTGTAATTTTTTTTTTTTATAGATACGACAGTTTGATCACATAATCTTGAAATACTGGACAAACTGTTAGCTCAGCTGGTATTATGTTGGACTATGGATTAGATTAGCAGGATTGTGCGGAGTTGTCAAGACTCTCCACCTCCTTTGCTCGGTTCTCTCAGAGATGGACGATATAATACGGAGGTCCTGCCTCTTAATTATACATACAGTACCGAACGAGGCGTTAATTTCACACGTTGCATCCCAAATGTTGTTTCGGTTGTTCTGAATGAGGTCAAAAACACTTAACAGGTGGAGGCCGAGGAAAGCTGTAACATAGTTTGTTTCTGTTTGGCAATGATCGGGGGATGACTATTATACAAGACGCTTAATGAATTGCGAAGCTTTTCCCATCCTCTTCCTCCATCTCCCCCTTCTTCTACTTCCTCATCCGATGATGATGATGATGATGATGAAGATGAAGATGATGATGATGATGATGATGATGATGATGATGATGATGATGATGATGATGATGATGATGATGATGATGACGACGACGATGCTGATGGTGGTGGTGATTTTTATTATCAATATTATATTTTTGTAACGATGATGTTATAATATAATCATTAACATCGTTATTGTTATAATCAGTACCGTACCAAAATAGTTTGCATACACTTCCGATCCATGCTGGGATGAAAGTTTGTTATAGTTGGTTCGGGTGTTTTAATTAAAGAGCTCGTCTT
>NW_004797931.1:0-10000 GCF_000002075.1 Aplysia californica | reverse complement strand
TCCTTTCAAATTTTTGCCATACATTTAGGCTATACAAAACACGTTCCTCCCGTTGGGGTGGGCTTATGTGCTTTGCTCTTTGTACTTCTTGAAGGTGCATATGTTTCCCTTCTGCCTGGTGACGAAATATTCTCATTATGCTGGTCATCAAACTTAAAGAATAACCCCCCCCCCCCCACCCCACGAAAAGCACACTCCTCGCTGGTTTCTTCTGTCTTTTGATACCCCCACCCAGACAACTAATAAATCAAACCAGTGTCTAACCGAAGCAGTGTTCCAAAGAATATCATAAAGGAGAGTTTACAGCTGCTCGATTTGGCAGAATGTATTTCATCCAAACTGTTTTTATCTGAAAAAAACCTCGATCTATTTGTCTTGGTTAAAGAGGAATATGATTTTCATCTTTTGCTCGTTATATTTGTCGGTCTATGAAACGAGGAAGGGATATAACGAAAGAAAAGTGACTTTCTTGTGCCAGAAAGTTGGGGCCGATTGATTTCATCTTCTGCAGAAATAAAAGCTAGTATCTTTTGGATTTCCCCGTCAGTTGGCTCGCCCCAGTAGTAAGAACTGTTACATTTACGATAAATGCTTTTTTAAAATTGGTCTTTGTCAGTTGATATTACATGGTTTTAGTTTCTATAGGTTGTTCTCTCAAAAAGTAAATAAAACGCTTTTTAAGAATACGTTTTGATTCCCCATTATTTGGACATTGAGATTTTGAAAAGAAGATGAATTTATTTCTCTTTTCATACAATATGTCGTTTTCGAAGCTATAGCATCATAGAGAAACGTATTTCTCCGCGGGACAATTGGTGTTTTACTCCCTTTCTAACGACAATGGAAGATTAGCACACTTTTAGCGCAGTTTCACCTTCTAACAGTCAGTTAACAAACATAATTACAAAGGCCTCAGGGATTAACGTTTAAAGCATTCTCGTGCGTATCTTAGTGTGACAGTCTTAATTGTCATTGATGGCTAAAGATTTTTTTTTTAGTTTTGGTTATTTATGTTTCAAGGCTGGTTAAATAAATATCGTTAATTAGTTAGATTAACTACATTCCCAAAACAAAGAGAACACAAAATTATTATTTTTTTCTGACCGTTCAAGATAAATTGGATAACCGGCAACCACAAATCCCTCCTTACCCCTGGCTCTATGAATTATGTGAGTTGGCAGCTGCGTTTGTATAACTGAGACGATAAAACAGACCCAACTAATCGGACAGATGTAGACTCTACTGGAACCATAACGCTCTAATCCTTTGAGTGGCGTTCTTAACTACTGCCAGCAACGCTTTTAAATCAGCATTTTGTCTGCGGCACTGGGATAGGCCCTGGGCATTATCGTATATTTTCCACTCGACTATGGTGTTGCTTAACGTTGCTCAACCTCAAGAGGAAGAAAGAGAAACAAGGGAGGGAAAAACTGGGTTTGTGGGGGGGGGTAACTGAACCAAATAGCATTTATACACCAAGAGTATTCATTGCAGAGAGCCAGCTTTCGATAGTGAGTAACTTTCTATTTTTGAGCATGTTGTGCTTAGTCTAGGCATAACATTACGTTTTATCATAATCCTAGACTGTGGTCTGTGACGTGAAGCGCACGATTTGACTCAGTTTGAAGGGACGAAATGAAGGATGGAAAAAGGGAGGGGGGGGGGGGGGGGAGGCGAGACTAGTTGATTGTCCTTCATTTATTGGCCGCCCAGTTAAGTTTTGATAAAGGTAAAGAGCTGCGTTATGACAGTGCACGGTCTAAAATATTATGCTTCAAGTCTTTTTCATTTTTGGTAAGTGTTTTACGGCGCTCGCTACTGCATAAAGTCATCTGAGCTTTGAAAGTGCACTTTGACCAGTCTGGTTTCTGCAGTTAATCCGTTTACACAAAGCAGACAAATCGAATAAGTGTCAAGCCCTCCTCCCTTAGCTGTACGTAAATCAGCAAAGCACCAGTTAGCGGGTGTTTACGAGGGTAAAAAATAAATTGTCCCCCTTGTCTCTGGTATCTGACTGACGAGGTTCAGTATCGTTTAAATGTTCCCCGCGCGTCGTCTGTTCCCACCCCGGAAGGGAGATAATGCCATTTTCAGAAAGAAAGGAAAAAACAAACCAACCCTAAAAAGCAACACCGAGACCAGAAAAAAAGAATAACTCTTGTGTTTTGATCATAATGCCAAGGTGGCTCGGTACGGCTGTCAGAAGTTATCTAGTAAATGTGAGGCAGCGTGGTGGAATCAGGCTCACGTCAAAATGATCAAAGTGAAGAAACTTGCTTTTTTCTGTGGGTTTGTGAATTTTTCTCAAATTTTTGTTTTTCAGCTCAACACTTTTCATGCCCATTGAAGAACTAATTTCTGTGTGGATTTTTCTGAAAAACGTTGATTAAAGGCACAAAAAATGTAAATTTTCAGTTACCACGGACTCTTAAGCTAAGGAGATAACTAATCTTTGGCGACCATTTTCTCACTAATTTTACATCTGAAAACAGGTGACCCCCACTTCCTTCATTCGCAAATATCTCGACTTATATTCAAGATAAATGGATATTTGTTTCATCCAAATAAACACAAGTGAACAAGCTTTACGATGATACCAATAACTCTACATGCCCAAAAATTGACGAGAGCCTGATTCCACCACGCTGCCTCACAAATTTTGTCATTAGCGTATCTATTAACTAAATTTATAGAATCGTAGTGTGGGCTTCTGCGACTCTTCCTATCAGGACCAACCCAAGCTGAGTGGGGGTACAGAATCTTTGCAGAGAGACGGAGATACTCCATTAGCGGCGTTTGCGCGCAGCAACGACACGTCTAACCATTCCACCACAAACGGCGATATTTCGTCGGTGTCGCAAGCAATCCACTTAAGACTTCAGTCAGTTTGGTTCCTTTTTACACCAGAGACAAAAAAATAGAAACAAATACAAAAAACAACAACAAAACAAAACAAAAACAAACAAAAAACTCTACTTTTTATTGTGTTAGTCCTATCAGGAAATATGAAAAGCAAGAAAATTGCAAGCCTATACCATACCATTAACCTGCAGTTTGGTGGTGTTGAAAGGTACATCTTTTATAGAGCTTTGGGAGGGTGTAAAAATCGAAAATTCTGAAAATCGCTTGCAACAGAGACGTGTGTCTACATGTCTACATGGGATTTTTTAAAATGGTTTTGCTGGACGCCTTCCTGGACGCAATAGCGCCTGTTTGACTGTGTAGTCTGATTTTCAGAAAAAAGGTAATGAGGAAGGATAGAATCACAGTTGCGATATATTACGAAAACTATAAGATAATGTTGTGAACATTAATAGCGGTCCTACTCTTATCGCTGTGTAATAAGGTATTTCCCAGTACGGGAGACTTTCGGCCGCCTCAAGCAGTTGTTGGAAGATCGCTACCATCATACGGAGATTTGGGTTTCAAACCTTAGATGTGTCCTCATGTTCATTCATTTGTCTTGTTGGAACTTCTAGTAGAAAGCATGAATTTATCGTCATTAAATTTTATCTGTTTGTTTCTAGGACTGGTTGTTTGTGGTGTTCTGTCTCAGAATGTTTAAATAAGTGAATAGAAAGTATATAAGAAAAAACTCCACTTTTGTTGGTCATCATCGAGAAAATTGGTTTACAGTTCTGAACCAACACACATACATAAATAACTACATATATTTAACAGAACATAATAGACTGTTCCACCATGACGCACAACCTCACATACATGCCATTCCTATTTCTGTGCATCGCACTGTTTTTGGGCGGAATTAGAACAGTTTTGCGATAAAAAAAAAGCGACAAATCCATTTTTTTTCTGGCTCTGAGAAAAATGAAAATTTCTGTTCTTCCCCCATTCTCTGAATAATCTTGAGTGGCCTGTGAAAAAGGTTTACTCCAGTACGTTCCTCACCTTTCTAGATACGACGGTACTAGTTTCGGCCAAACTTTGAGGGACGTTTGTCTCGATTTGTCGTCAAACTGTTCCTTATCTTGTTCCCGGACATCCTCGGTGACTGTCCACCTAAATTCCGAGTCATCGATACTCGCTTGACATTATAATTAGCATGGGCTCACTAACCGGTCGATCATTAGGAGCTGTTTGCTCAATGGGTATCATGCTTGACTGTTGGGATGTCGACCCTGGTTGGAATAAAAAAAGGGCCTTGTTTAAGTTTTCATGGCTGAACACAGTAACCATCCTGGCTTGTTGGATATAAAAGTCACACCCAAGCTGCTTCCTCATATAATATAGGTGGTATAACCCATAGGCTTGAATTATAATACTATTTAAGACTGTGCACTGTCATGGCTAATTCTCTTTGCTCATTACAAAAAACTTCGCTGCAAAGCGTGCGTACACGGACGACCAAATGAAGGGCAAAACTCCAGTCTCTCTACGGTCGAGTAAGCATGGCACCCCCCCCCCCATGCCCTTCATTTGACTCTTATTTGTGTCAGCTGGTATGATCCATTATGAGCCGTAATTAAATCACACTGCACATTCTTGGGTTTTATAAGACAAGTCTATGATATAACCGTAACTTCATTGTGCTGAAAAACGGTGTTCACCTTTAGCAAACCGAATGTATTTAGTCCCACCCCCCACCCCACCCCGCTCCTAGGGTAAGGAGATTTGTTGAATTTTCTCATCTTTCATTGTCACCACTGGCGTTTGTGCTGTGTTAGGGCTAGGCTGTTCACTTGGTATGAAATATGTGTGGGTTCAATTAATAAATAGTAAGTGTAATTTGAGGAGTATCCGCGTTTTTTGCTCGCATAGTATACATGACAGCCTGGATTGACGCCGACAGGCAGGTCGGTGAAACGTGTCGGCAGGAGTGTTGTTTTACTTACTCTACCTTACTTTATCCTTCTTCGTCTTTCGGCCAAGGGCCATCTAGCCAAGTATTGTGTGGTCTACACCTACCCTTGGATCCTGACTCTTTTGGGTTGTGTGTTTGTGCAGCTGGTTGGTTTGGTGATACTCTTTACAGATGACCGAACCACTTAATGTTGTTTCACTACAACAATGATTTTCTTCTCCAGAGCGCACGTACAAGCACCATACCTTTCTGGACGAGGAGCCCACTGTGATGGAGATTCTAGACACCGCTGGACAGGTCAGGCAAATGATATACCTCACAGTCTCTGTTGGTTCATCGACATCTGTGGGCATGCTTGGCGTGTTGTACCTGAATGATTGTTCGTATAATATGTATGCCATATACAGTGGCGTCCTAAAGAAACTTGAAAATGTACTCACACAATCATCGTGTTAAAGCCTTGCACTACCCACTCGCAATGAAACAGTTTTCACTGTTGCAAACATGTTCCTTTCAACTCTTTTGGTAGACTCTTCCAGCCTCACTGTAAGCTTGCTTAATCAAAGCTTTCGACTGGTTATGGAGTGACACGACAGGGGGTGAACAGGCTATTTCTGTGGCAATGACACCATTTTGAATGTTAGGCATACTGTTCATTGGTGATTATGAGCGTCTTTTTACATTTAATTTATGAGGTTTATGTCTAAGGGATGAATTTGACTGCGACAATGTTTCAAAATCAGGAAGGGGAGGCAGTGATTATTTGATTGTATAGACGCTTCGCCACTGCCCACTCGTGCAGCATACCAATTTGAAGTTAAATGAATTCTACACAATCTGACTCGATAGCATTTCACTGACGATTTGAGTCGACTGAGATATGGTCACTCAAAATCAATCTAAATAAATCCGACCTCGGAAAAATTGCAGGAAACCAAAGAAACTGAAACAATGTGTTTTTAAGCATTACACCCCCCCCCCCCACACACATACACACATACACACTCATATCTATATATTATGTACATATCTATATACATATATGCACACATATGTATATAAGATCACTCCACCATCACATTTCACCAGATTTTTCATCTCACAATCATCTTTCACCTCACCATAGCCATGTCACCCCCCCCTCCCTTTTCCCCCTCAGCCTTCACCAGAAGACAGCATCCAACAAGAAGGCAATATTCGATGGGGTGATGGTTTCATCCTGGTCTACGCGATCAACGACCGGCACAGCTTCGAGTCCGCGGCTGCTCTAAAGCACCAACTCGATCATATCAAGAAAACAAACGTGCAGTGCATGCTGGTTGGGAACAAGGTGAGCTCACTAACACTCGACCATTGGGTGGATTAAAAGAATGAACACTATTTCGAGATCTTTTAGTTTTACGTGATCTTTTAAATGTGTTTTTCCGTTTCCTTTTGTTGAGGACTCCAAAGAAGTGAGTAACCCCCAGTTTTGCGTTGAAAGACGGTTGAAGAAAGTGAGGTCATTCAACAACAGAATACCCCCCTCTTCACCTGCAATCTCTTTTTGTGTCTCTGTCTCTTTCTCTGTCCCTGTCTCTGTCTTTCTGTCTCTCTCTGTCTCTCTGTCTCTCTCTGTCTCTCTGTCTCTCTGTCTCTCTGTCTGTCTCTCTCTCTATGTATGTATGTATGTATGTATGTATGTATGTATGTATGTATGTATGTATGTATGTACGTACCTACGTATGTGTGTAAGTATGAGTGTGTATGTGTGTATGTGCTTGCGTCACGTGCGTGCTTGCGTGTATGTGTGCGGGCGTACCCAATTTATGTTAAATATCCGATGTGCTGCACCAATGTATGTAATTGCCGAACCATAATATGTTAAAATATGTGGATGTATCGGCCAAAGGCCTTAAAATCAATAAATCATTTTGAATCTTTGAATATTGAATTTCTCTCTCTCTCTCTCTCTCTCTCTCTCTCTCTCTCTCTCTCTCTCTCTCATTCTCTCGCTCTCTCATTCTCTCTCTCTCTCTCTCTCATTCTCTCTCTCTCTCATTCTCTCTCTCTCTCATTCTCTCTCTCTCTCATTCTCTCTCTCTCTCTCTCTCTCTCTCTCTCTCTCTCTCTCTTTGTCCTTCTGTCTATAAATATAGTAAGTCTATACTATTATATACGATTATGTCATAGATTTGTTATATAATATATAAATATATATTAATTTAATTATATATATATTTTTATATATATATATATATATATATATATATGTATGTATGTATGTATGTATGTATGTATGTATGTATGTATGTATGTGTGTGTGTGTGTGTGTGTGTATGTGTGTGTGTGTGTGTGTGTGTGTGTGTGTGTGTGTGTGTGTGTAAGTGTGTGTGCGTGCGTGTGTGTGTGTGTGTGTAAATGAATATTTCACTTCGTTGTAATCTCGAGAAATAAAAGGGATATTTCGTGTCCATTTTCAGATGGATCTTCTCCACGAGCGTCACGTGAGGACAGAGGAGGGAGAGACACTGGCCCAGGAGATGTCTTGTGCCTTCTACGAGACGTCCGCCTCGGACGGAGGGGAAGAAATCTCCGAAATCTTCTACGAGCTTCACAGAGACATAAAGAGAAGGAAGATGGTGGAATCCAAGGGCAGGAGGAGGTCCTCGGCACAACAAGTAAAAAACGTGTTCAACCGCATGTTGAACAAGATTGGCAGTTCATCGTGATCAAGAGACAATTTGATTCTGTTGGTTTGTTTTGGTAAACCATGTTTCCTTTAGAAAGTGCACGAAGAATGTGCACTTAAACAGATCTATAGTAAAATTTTGTGGCCAAAACATTACTTTATCAGACTGACGTAGAAGAAAAAGGGACGATCCAACCCCAAGGTGAACTGAAATCGCAATTGACTGCCAATGGCGCAACGGAGGAGGAGGGGAGCTAACCGGATAGAAATAATCTCCTTCACCCATAAATTAGCAGTTACTTCCCCTTTATAGATGTTTGGGCACGTTGGTAAAAATCATGTCTACATAGTGCATTAAATTATGTTTCTTCTAATTCATCTTTGCCAAAAAGAAAGGAACAGTTCGTTATCTTCAAGTTGTGTACTTCTCTGTAGTAAGAATATCATGCCGAGACTCCGATGCGAGTTAAACGGCTTCAATCCCGTAAGCTTAAAAAAGGACGTCGTTTCGATGAGGATTTTTTGCCTCATATAATAGTTGGGAAGGTCGTTATGTTAATACTATTATAATACATAGCCATGACGCTGAAATCCATGAGTAAGTGTGATTTTGGCTCAAAACTGTAGTGGTGATGAGTGTTTTTGATACATTACTACTTTTATGACATAACTCGTCGAGGGCAGGCAATTATGCTAATCTTTCTTCAAAAGCAACTTCTAAGGAGAAATCACGCATCCCCCTTCAAGCCACAAAACAGGCGTATTGTCAGTTGCAATAAAGAGGTCGCCTTCTGTTAACTTAACGAGGTGCCCTTCCTTCAGCAAATTAGCTGCTCTCCCACCATAAGAGGTCCCCTCCCATCAGCAAAAGATGTTGTCTTTGTCTTCGGTAAGTTAGTTTTCTTGAGGTCAAACAGCCTAATGTGCAGAAGTTGTTATAACTTCCAAACAAAAACAGGAACAGCATCAGCAGCAACAACAACGGCAACAACAACAACAACACAACAACAACAATAGCAACAACAACAACAACAACAACATCAACAACATCAACAACAACAACAACAGAAACAACAGCAACAACAACAACTACAAAATGATAAAACATTACTCAAAACAAGTCATGACACACATGCACATCTGCGAGTAGGTTTTTGGTGTTCGTACTTGATATTTCGCTAGAGGAGAGGTTGCACGCTCTTCTGGTGCGGGTACAGTCACAGTGGGCCTATTGACACTATTGATGCTTTACTGACATTGAAGAGTTGTGCATTCCGGGATCTCCTAATATTGTTTTTGTTTTATAAGTGTTTTACGGCATTTGCAACACAATAAGGTCATGTAAGTGCCGAAAGTTTAGAGGTGATTCAAGAGAGTAGTAGCAAACACAAAAAAGAATGAGCAGAGATAAGGACGACAGATGTTTTATAGGAAAGAAGAAGCAAACCACAACAGAGCACCCGCGAACCACCCACTCCCAATACTGTGCTATGAATTACTCATAATAAATTATTAATGTTGAGTGAAGACAGGGAGAGGGTAGAACGTAAACTTAAAGTGCGGACCAAGGGCGTTGTCTTTTGTAGATACGCTGTGCAAAGCTACCTACGCATACTGCTTTCCCGAAAGGTGTTCCCTGTGAGGTACTTTCATACATCTGTCATTTAAAAACTTCATATCTCGAGAGTAGATATTTAGCTGTCCTTCCCTCAACATGTTGTTGAAATCTTATGTCCGCAATTTACGTATTGTGTTATGTAAATAACATTGCTGCGGACGTCATCCAGTTTTGAGTACCGGTACTCAATGCAGGACAGATTAATAGGAGTTCTAAAGTTTGGGAAATAAATAAACTCTTTGGCTGTTTTCATTTTTTGTATTCACACAGAGTCGTATAAGCAGATCATAGATAATTTGTGAGGCAGCGTTGTGAAATCAGGCGCTCGTCAAGATAACAAAATTGATGAAAGTGGCTTCTCCCAAAAGTCTGGCTATTGTTATCGAATTGTTTAAATTTTGGCTTAACATCTTTTATGTCCATTCAGGCACACATTTCTGTGTGGATTTTTACTGAAAAACGTTGATTAAAGGAACAAAAAATGTAAGTTTTCAGTTACCATAGGCTCTCAAACAATAGAAATAACTTCGTCGGCCATTTTCCCACTAATTTAACCTCTGAAGCAAGGCAACTTCAATAGCAAATACATCAAATTCTATTCAAGATAAATGGGTATTTTTTTCATCGAAGGCACGACAAATGGACAGATGGCACCAATAACTCCACATGCCCAAAAATTGACGGGCGCCTGACTCCACCTCGTCGTGACAGATTTGGTCAATGGTTTGCTCGCTCAAGTGTGCGGATAGTGGCGTCTGGTAAACCCTGGACATCAAGGCGAGAATTGTGCCCTCGATATTTATAATTTTGCGTTACAAAAACTTGGCATCTTTGCCAAGAGAAAGACAAAAAAAAGGGAGAGAGAGAGAGAGAGAGAGAGAGAGAGAGA
>NW_004797930.1:439954-441442 GCF_000002075.1 Aplysia californica | reverse complement strand
CCCCTTGGCACTCATATGACCTTAAAACCTCTACTAAAACCCCAAAAAGGGGAAAAGTGACCGTCTTAGACAGGTGGACATCTTGTACGGTGTCATTATGATGTAAAAAACGCAAATGAAGAGGGGGGGTGGGAGTGGAGTGGCCCCATTTCTTCAGGTGATTGTATCATTGTCTTGTCTTATGTATACATGTGGCCGTTAGAGAAGGTTCAACTGTTCAATTTAATTTTTAAATACATATTTATACCTTTTTAGAGGGGAAGGGGGGGTATTTTTTAAATCTTTTTCATTCATTTTTTTTCTTCATTAAATTTGACCCTTTTTCTTTTTATCCGTTCTACGAAATTTAAGGATTTTTGTGATTTTCTTTTGGCCTATCTTGTTTTGTTTTCTAATTTCTCTTTTCTTTTTATTGTTTAGTTACTTTTCATTGTGAGTTTTGATGTTAACACGTTATTTTTAAAAAATGTATTTATCTAGATCTAGATCTATTCTTTTTATCTTTAAAAAAATGTTCTTATATTTTTTTAATTATCACAATTTTTACTATTAATATCACTATTTACAATCATAACATGGTCCATAAGTCATTAATACAGCAATTATTACTACTGCTACTTTCATCATCACCATCATCATCATTACACGAGAAGAGAGCATTGCGCGGGTTTATTCGTTGTTGCTTTTTAAAAATTGTTTTAGTAAGAGTTTTACGGGCAATTTCTTCGTGTTCACGCATAATTCATGAATATTCCCAATCCACGTCCCACTTGGAATTGTTTTATGTACTCACCGTAATCGTTGAGGATCGTAGAGTCCATACATAGCACACATTGCACGTTTTTTAAAAAAATGTTCCGTTGAACTGTCGTTTTAATAAAAGTTATATACGTTTGCATTGTCGCTCAGTTTTGCTAGTTTGTTTGTCTGTTTGGTTTTGTTCTTTTTAAAAATATTTTTACTACATGTACCTTGTTAGATCTAATTCACAGACGGCATGAAAAAGTTTTAGAAATAATATTATAAAGGAAATTTCGGGTGTTGCTGAGAAAAGTGGCCTCTATTAATAATATGCCTACTAGATCTATACTACGTCTAGAGTCTAGATCTTGATCTATACATGTACTCTTTAAATAATTTACTTAATTGGGATTTTTTTTTTTAGGTTAAAAATGGAGGAATAACATCAACGTTGTGCTAACAACAACAATAACAATAACAACAACAGCAACAACAACAACAACAACAATAATAATAATTATAATAATAAGGAGCAATGATAATAACATACTCTAAGAGTACTAAGATAGAAGACAATACCGTTGTTCCTGCAGCTCCGTCCCACATAGCCGGACTCGGCGGGGAGGGAGGGGGAGGGCGTGAGGCCGCTGTGAGTGTGGGGGGCGGGGCATGTGGAGGTGTGAGTGACAGCACTTGGAGGGAACTCGGCTCCGGTCATCATTGCTGAGTACGTCACGTCACGGCTCT
>NW_004797930.1:438149-439304 GCF_000002075.1 Aplysia californica | reverse complement strand
AACCCTGATCTTAGGGTAGGTACAAGGAGGTTACAGTTAAGCTCCTTGGGTAGGTAAGATCTACACCTTGCCTTCTCGGATAATGGCAAAAAATCTCGTAAGTCCAGTGCGTAAATTGTGCACGCGAAAGATCCCTGGATCATACGTCCCGCGCGCTCATATTACCTTATGCAGTTTCGAGGACCGTAAAACACTTACCAAAAACAAACAAATTAATGAATGAATTTGAATGAGTAAAATGAAGTAATGAACGAACAAATGAACGACCGAACGAACGAACAAACGAACGACCAAACGAGCGAAAAAATGAACAAACAAACGAACGAACAAACGAACGCACGAACGAAAAAGCGAACGAACAAATGAACAAAAAACAAACAAACGAACGAACGAACGAACAAACGAACGAACGAATGAAAAAAAGAACGAACAAATAAACAAACAAATGAACGAACGAACGAAGTGTATTTGACGTCATGGCTCTACGGCAGGGGACTGGGGAGTAGAGAAATGAATGGACGAATGGATGGATAGATTGATGAATGGATGGTTGTTACACCGGTTGTCCATTGCGGATGGGGTCGGGTCGGGTCGGTTTGGGTCGGGTCGGGTCGATCGTGAGGCGACGAGTCGGGTGCGATCGGCTTGTGGCACGATAGCCGCTTTGCGTCTTCAATCCGACTAGCGAATCGACTAGACCCGATCCAATGCCTTAATGGGCACCGGGTTTAACGAGGGACAGCAGCTTGCATATTTTGAAAAACAATAGGCCTACAGATAATCTTTTTTTTTCAGTAAGTCTTAGTGTTTTACGGCGCTCGCAACTGCTTAAGGTCATATGAGGGCGCTGGACACACTAAACATTTTCAGTAGGTAGGAAATGTTGAATTTTGCCCGGGAGGCGGCCGAAGCCTATTCTTATCGATTTTAGACCACCAAAGGATCTTTAACGTGCGTAACTTGCACACGAAACCTCCGAGATTTTTCGTCCTTGACAGAGAAGGCTAGGTGTAGATCTTTCCTACCAGAAGGTCAGGGGTGTGGCTGAAAGACAGCAGTAAGAAAGGGCCATGGAGAAGCAGTAGAAAGGCTGCAGAAAGAGTCAGGAGCCCAAAGGAGGGGACAAAAGAGGTGAGGGAGGGGGGGGGCAGAAGT
>NW_004797930.1:434991-436164 GCF_000002075.1 Aplysia californica | reverse complement strand
AGAATCTAATTAGACTCTATAGGGCCTCCCATATAACGAGATCCAAATTAGAATGAATAGGCCTACATGTAGGCTACGATTAAACATGAATAAATGAGTAAATAAATAGACCGGAACAATAATAGTTTAAACGACCTATTATTATACCTGAGTAGCGCGCATAACCTCTTCAAATTTACTTGAAACTGAAAGGTCAAGAGATGAAATCATCGTAAAACACGCATTCCATTAATAAAATAGCCGACATTATGCCTTATAGAAGATCTATTACTATAATGTACATACGTAGATCTAGATTTAGACAACGAGTAAAACTTAAGAACTGGGTAGGCCTAGAATCTAGAGCAAAAACGAATGAGTTGGTGAAAATCCTTGTAAAAAATAAACGAAACACCTGTGTCAGGATACAGCACACGTGCAAATTATAGTAATACATGTATTATAAATCTAAATAGAGCAACTTACCACGAAATTCACGCTTGTCACACTACGCACGACGTAGGCCTATGCTGCTACACATTCATTCACACATCACTTAGTATGACAACTTACCGGTTGCACATTACACATTATATCCGAACACAATAATGTAATGATGTTTGTCTGACGTCTAGTCCTCCAAGACACGATCTTTTATCGGTGATAATTCCGAACGTCCACCTTTTATCTCCTCCGCTAGGTTACGATAAATAAATCACCGTCCGTGTCCGCTCCAGTTTATATTTACCACCACAATTCATCGCCGTCACTGATCGAAAAATCTGGACACCGGATACACACACACAGATTAGATTGTTTTGAAGTCAGACATGTCTGTTCCCTATTCAAATTAGGGGAGGTTAATGGGCGGGGCTTAGCTTGACTATGATTAGCTGAGAGGAAAAGCTTGGATTAGCGCTGACCAATGGCCGAGCGAAGGGTTGTGTGTTCGCCCACCGTTGCGTTGCGTAACAACACACTCGAGACAGGAGAAAGAGGTTGTTGAACACACGCGGAGGGTCAGGGAGGCAGACCCAGACAGACTTTGTTGGTTGGCTTGTTTGTCAATAAAGTCGTCTGCTGACCTTCGCGTCTTCTCGCGTCTCGCCGGCGCGCTTCGAAATTCCCTGACTGGTTTCTGTGAGGTTGTGTTCATGATGTGTTAGTGCGTGCGTGCGTGCGTGGTGTGTGTGT
>NW_004797930.1:430270-431739 GCF_000002075.1 Aplysia californica | reverse complement strand
CAGAGCACACACCACCAACAACAAAGCAACAACAACAACAACAACAACAACAACAACAACAAAACAACAACAACAACAACAACAACAGCACTTGCAGCAGAAACAGGTCACACAAGTGCCAAAGATAACAATAAAACCACAATGAAAACAAAACTAATGACAAAAGATTTTTGGTAAAATCTACACTTTATTTTTTTGTACATGTATATCCCGTGATTCATCAAAGAACACAATGTCATTGTTTAAAAAAAAAAAGGAATATGGATTTATTCTTAAAAACAAAAAAATAACCATACACTAAAAATAAGCGTCAACGCCACGGTAAGCAATAATAATTCCAAGGTAGCCTCAGAGAATAACACGCAACGAATATTCTTAATCAATTAATGTCACTTTTTATTTGAAAGAAGGACAGGTTTACAAAGGGCACTTTTAAACATGATACTTGTAACAA
Organism: Aplysia californica; assembly: GCF_000002075.1. Lineage (NCBI taxonomy): Eukaryota > Metazoa > Mollusca > Gastropoda > Aplysiida > Aplysiidae > Aplysia > Aplysia californica. The sequence continues at coordinate 431,285 of NW_004797930.1, read as the reverse complement.
AGCCAACTCCAATGGACAATGACGATAAGTGATATTTTTTTAAGGGACTGCTAGAGCATAAACAAATTCCAGAAAAAATCTCTCTCTGACATTTTAATGAACTGAAAAATGTGATATTATAACCAGATCTAAATCGAAATCGTAACAAACACGGAACTCACGAAGTGTGCATGTGACAAAGTTGTAACCATAAAAAAAATTTTAAAAGGCGGTTTGACCTCGATATTAGCAAATCGAGGACTGATTATGATGCTTTCAAAGTAAGAGACACTTAATAACAGTTACAGCTATTTTTTTTTCATAGAAAATTGTTCTTTCTTTATAAGTCATTGCTACATTGTCTGTCTGACCTGTGAGTCTCACAAACAAAAACTAAGCAAAACAAAACCAAGTCCAAACATTTACATAAAAGCAGAAACAATGAGCTAGGGTAGAAAAACACTTTAAACAGTAAGCGTTTTTGATATACAATTTCATTTCTGATCAGCTGGAAATATACCAGCTCTGTTAAACTGACAAACAGTACATTAACCTGAAAGAAAAAATTAACAGGCCTTTGCATTACAATTGACTTCAGAGTCAGAGTGTTCCACAAAAAAAAAAAGAGCGAAAAAACAAAACAAAACAAGGTAGTACGTACATTCTACATAAGAAATGAAAATCAGAATTTAAAAAAATCAAGAAGTATCCAATGAGGATAATGAAAACCAAGGAGAAAAAAATGGTTGCTCGACTAATGCAAAATAAATATCTAATGTTCATATAAATACACTAACAATAAATATTGCTTTTATTGCTAGAAAAATGAAGAGGCGCCCTATAAAAAAATGCTTTCTACAATATGTACATAAAATTTATCTTCATACAATTTGATCCGACTATTAGAAATATCTTTTTTTTTCTGCATTTGATCTTCGATATAAGTATCCTGTCCTTCAAGAATTGTTCATTGCCAGTTTAACTTTTCATACAGTCAAAAACAATTTCCACCTGTTAAAGGAGGAACCCCCCCCCC
>NW_004797930.1:428967-430170 GCF_000002075.1 Aplysia californica | reverse complement strand
GTCCAAAAGAATAACAAATAATTCAAGTAACCACCCCCCAAATTATTGCTAAGACTTAGACCTGATCTCATGTGACCAACTAGTGAATGAAAAAAAAAATTCCAAACAAAACTCAAAGCACAAACAAAATGAGAGAAAAATGATCCCCAGTGGAACAAAAACCAGTCAATTTATGAGGAAAAAAAAAAAAGAGAACAAAACTGGAGCAACAAAATCAACAAAAAGTCATTTCAACACCGAATGACCTACATAGAGATTCCACGTTTCTCCGACGGTGTTCAGAGGTAAGGGAAACCTTATTCCCCGACAGACAACGAACGACAAACCCCTAGACCCGACCTGTCGCCCAGCTAAGACCTAGATTTTTTAAAAATCTTCTTTTTATAAAAAGAAAGGGGTTACCGGACAATTTTTAAAAAGAAGCATAGACATGATACCTTATTGGTTTTTAAATTCTGTTTTCTGTATCTGAAACTTTAAAAAAGGCAGGCAATAAAATGCATATCATGAAATACTCAAATTTATGTTAATGTTCCGCGTACGATTGTTCGCAATGCTCCTCCAATATTTCCTCTAGTCATTTTGCAGTTATTCAGACAAATGTGTCTGCTCCATCCTTAAAGAATTAATGTTTCATTTTACAATATTCACTTTTCATCTAACAACTTCCATTTTTGAAAAATTCCTTTGGCTGTTTTATTCATGTTGACCATACCACGAGACTGGTGGTTCACTTCCCAGACGCTAGATCACTCAAAGTTATTTCACAATTCAATAGAAACTTTCAGGAAGCAGTTCCATTTATGCTATCTTACAATTAATTATTCTTTTAATTTTACAATAAGGTATATATATATACTGTATGCAGACTCTCATGAAGCAATCCCACTTATTCTATCTCACAATAAACTGTGCTCATTTAAAAAATAACTCTTTGTATTCTTTTCATTTTTACAATTAGATATATATGGATGCTTTCATGAAGCAATTCCATTTATGTTATCTTACAATTTTTTGTGTTCCTTTTTTAAAAAAAACTATTTATTTGTATTCTTTCATTACAATTAGATCTATTTACATTTCCAATACTATTGACGTTTGCTTCTGAAAAAAAATATTTCCTTTCCTTAACGCTGTCCAACAACAGCCCAACATAAAGAACCATTATATCCTCTACAAAAAACCTCTCAAAACACCCCCCCC
>NW_004797930.1:427299-428867 GCF_000002075.1 Aplysia californica | reverse complement strand
CGGCTTGGTGTTGTCTGTTCTGCCGGTGTTGACCATATCGAGCACTTGTAAAACATGAAATAAAAGCTGGAAGATAAATTTACAACACACGTTTCCAAGCTCAAGTTTTCTACTGTGTTTCGTTTTTGAAGTATAGCGTGATGATTTTGGCGTATTCTTTTTTTTATCACCGTGGGTATATCTGTCAATTAGTTTCCCAAAGAGTATCACACAGAGCATCATGGAGAGTATCCCACAGAGTGCTCCAAGGAATGCCTCGGTTATATCCCTGGACACACCCCTGAGGGTATCTTGCAGATCTTTCTACACAATACCAAAACGAATATCCCTCACAGAACCCAAAAGAGTACCTCAAATGATTTCTTATATGCCTAGAGTACCCCCAGAAAGCACCCCATCGAACCTTGGGTCTCCTACGAGCGACAGCAAAGACACAACTAACCACTACACCACAGAACGCCGGCGCTGTCTGACCTGCCCCTCCCACGGACACACCCCTGTCCCGAGAACACATCAACAAACAACTCTACCGCGCTGTGTAACAAACTATCCAGGCCACATCGGTATACATTGCCAATAAAATCTCTGCCATGGACAGACATGATTATTTTTAAAAAAGGTGCACAAATGATGCAAACGACATAGTTCTTCTGTCTCTCATTCCCACACCCACAACATACATGTATTCTTCTTCCATACGCATATAAATCATTGCAAAAAAACCAACAAGTCTAACTACACATGTTCCAAGTAATTACACTTCTTCGAATTATCAGCAGATATTATGTATGAGGTGACCAAAAAAAAGGGTATGTGTTCACAATATAGTGATTGGATGAGTATTTACAAAGAAAGTTAAACATCATCATAGAGAAACAAAAATTCTTTCGCTTAGTAACTGCTATGTCTATGTTACTGAGAAGGAATGATACAATCAGTGTAAGATGAGGCGAAGAACATAAAAAAAAAAAAAATGAGCGTGCCCAAACTGATATGAAATGAAACTATGAATGAACAACATCTAACAGAAACTTTGAACTGTCTTGTCTATTCATATAAAAATATCAGTCTCTCATTATGGTAAGAAACTACTAAAACATACACAATAATACGGTTACTTTCACTTAACAAAGTGGCAAATATCAAAACTTAACAAAGCACCCAGAAGAAAAGAGTTTACTCAGAACTGACAAGCTACCGACTACTAATTACCGGAATTTAAAACAACTGAAATGTTGACCTTTCAGGGATAAACCTTGACATAGAAAGACTAAATATAGTTATGTGAAAAGATTCACATCGCAGAACGACAGAAGTGTATAAAATCTGATGGAACAACTTTCACCCCACTTAAATAATTACATATTAATTAAGTAAACTTGCCAAACGTTGTTTTCCGAGAAAAAAAAAAAAAGAGTAAAGACTTTTTTAAGAACGAGAAAAAGAGCTAGTTCCTTCATTGAAGAAATATTTCCTCTATGTTATGTGCCAATCAAAAAACCAAAGAGAACAACGCTCATTTTCAAGTACAAGTCAGTGATTAGTGAAAGATGAAAGCAAACAGTGAA
>NW_004797930.1:423362-427089 GCF_000002075.1 Aplysia californica | reverse complement strand
GAGTGGGAAGGAAGGAGAGGGGGGGAGGAGGAGGAAGGGGAAGTTGGGGCAAGGGTGGTGGTTGTATATATATATCTATATATATATGCTATCTCTTTAGGGTGTTGTGTTTCTCAGTGCTACTCAAGCGTCGCGATTAAGTAACCAGCCTGAACCAGACTTTGCCTGTGACCTAGAAGAAAAGACCACCGACTTAGTGCTGTCCACTATAACACTCCAACTGTTTCAGAGTATGGCTCCAGCACATGCCACTTGGAAAAATGACCTACAACAGATTCTTACTGTACTGAGCTACATGTATTTCATTATCATGAGGACTTGTGTGAAATTTTAAACAGTTGAATCTACTTCAACAGAAATCTGCAGGATTATCTTCAGCCAAGCCACTGTGTTTCCCCGTTTAGACACGTTAATCAATTGAAAAAAAAGAAAAAGAAATTAATTTAATCAGATTGTACAGTTTCAAAACTAATTCAGTTCCAAGTTCCCAAACTCGGAAACTACTTCCCAATCCAAATCATATGACTACATGTACCGATTACGAAAGAAAAACAAGGGTGCTAAGATAGCGCCCCCCCCCCTCCCCCCTGTTACTACACACACCATCTGTGTGTGCAAAGCTGTGTTCAGGCTGGCCGGTACCTCTGGCACGGAGAGATATTTATGGAACAAAAGCTGCCCAGAACAGAAGAGAATTGATTTTGTGCTAGCTCCTATACCTGGGTATTTCAAGGAATCACCCCAGATTTCATTCAGAGCTTTCAGAGAAAACTGATGTCTTTCTCACCGATATACCTAGCAAGATTTATTGTCTCCAAAATTAACTTTTCCGCAGTTCCTTATTTTAAATTACAGTATGAAATATTTTAAACAATTACAACACAAATTATTTTGGTGATTAATAATTCTAATCATCTGATGGTCCATTGTGTTGATTGACTTTTTTAGCAATCAAACAAATGTGCAAGTAGATTCATTTCACATTTATCTCTCTTCTTTTTTTTCTTTTTCACCCAAAAAATAACAAACCACTGTTAAAAGCTATAAATAAAATAATAAAACGACCATGAAAGCTTTGAATGAAATTATCATCACATTTTGAAGAAGATAAATTGCAAATTCGAATATATGGCAACTCTGCATCATAAGGAAGGAAGGAAGGAAGGAAATTTGTCCAAAGGCTTGCTCGTCCTCCGTGTAGAAAAGGCCACCCGTGGAGATGTTGTGCTTCTCCCTACTCGCTGACATTCACATCGGCCGAACACACAAAAACCCCAAACAAAACAGAATCTCAGTCCTGTGATCCGATCGGCTAACCCCAGCAGAGGAAAATTGAAAGGAAAAGCAAAATACTTATTTCAGCTGCTTTGAGTAAAGACTCAGCCAAACGTCATTTTCAAAAGTGACATTTGACATGCCAGTCTTACACAGAGTTGTGGAGTTGGTTACGTCATTTTCCAAAGTGACATTTGACGTGCTAGTCTTACACAGAGTTGTGGAGTTGGTTTTTGTCACTCAGCAACCTAGCGTCTGGCACCTGGCGCGTTGTTCCGCACTAATTGTACGTGTACCGTTGTAGGAGCATTTCCTGTCTATATCAACTTCTCCCTTCGGTGAAACAATATGAAATGGATAATTTACTACCGATTCGTCAAGTACAAACAATTTTGATACTCTGTATGTGGGTTAGCCGATCTAATCACAGAGGTCATGAAAAGTAAGAACACAAAGAGCGGCCCACACTGGCGACATTATCAAACCCAAGAACAGTATTGCAAATTCTTCAACAAAAGCCAAGAACATCGTTACATTGGCCTACATTCCCCAGAAATGGTGACAGTTAGAACAATTCCAACACACGTTTTTGCTGTAAAAATAGCACACTCTATTAAAAAAACAATTGTCTCTTTTCTCAAAAACAGAACCACAAGTTCTGAAGGAAAAAAAAAGTGCCGTCTAAGCGAGAAGCAGACGAATCACATTGGTCATCTGTCTCTGAACAGACTCGTTATCAGAACCAAAAATGTCATGGCGTATTGTACATATTCAAGATTAGTCTGGTAAAAAAACCCAAATATGACTAAAGATCCCTCAAAATACATACGCTTTTGTCAAAAGCCAGAAAAGCAAGTCCTAAATTTATTTTTTTAAAATCTGCAAAACTCAAAAGAAAAGACGCTGTTTGTCTCCACCCCCCCTCCCCCACCTCACCTCAAATCTGTTTGCGATTTCAAAAACAAACCCCAAAATTTGCACTCTTGAATAGGAACAGATCATCATCCATGAACTGTATAATAAAAGTATAAACGCACTACTTCTAACTAAAGCTACCTTGCACTACGACACTGGCTGTTAGAGAAATAAAAATATCCTCAAAAAAGGTTAAAAATAAAAATCCTTAATTTAAAAAAAAAGTTTTACTTATTGATTTTCCTTATACTTATGTACATTTCTGTTCACGACATTTTATTGTACCTCGCTCACACAGAAAGAAAAGGTGTCACTAAAAAGTACAGAGAAATAGCCTGTACAATATAAACGGTGGGATTTGTTCAGATTTACCGCCAGGGGGTATGAGTCGTACATGACATGTACACAGAGCACAGAAAACAAATCTGGGGTTCCACAATGATCGAGTCGCTGAAACAAAAGGTCCCTTCTGAAAGTGAAAGTGGGAGAAAAAAAAATGAGGCTGTTTGGTAAAAGAATGGCAAAAAAACCCCAATGTTCTCAGGGCATACATTCTGTGGTTTGGTCCTTTTTTTCACGAGAACTGAGTACAGCATATACATAGGAGAAGTCGAAAAAATACAAACAAGAAGATAGGAACAAAACAAAAGGCATTTTTATACATTTGAAAAAAAAAAAAAGAAATCAAATAATTACAAGAAAATGGTCAACAAAACAACAATGGTGTTTTTGTCCTATATATAAAATTGTATGATCAATCAAGGTTCACATAAACAAGGGACATCATTATTAATATTGTGCACCGTAGACACGACGTTGGTAGCAGACGTCACGTTATTTTCCTGGCGGACAGCAGGCAGGCGGCAAGCCGGCAATCACGTTTCTGTCACGTCTGTTTCACAACGTTGGTGGTTGCCCTCATTATGGTAGACATGGAACAGATTATTCTAAATACACAAAAAAACATAACTTTCAAATTACATCTAGGAACATTTTTTTACATTTGTCTTTAATGAAAAGGCTGAAAGTTAGAGGTGTTACTTGAGAGTAATATACAAAACAAAGGAGGTGAGATAAACTATATATAATCAAATCCATCAATATTTCCCTTCTTTCTCTGCCTACTTATGATTGTAACCTTATTTCCATCATAACCTGTGTAAACACTATTTATATAAATTTCTTTTTGAAAAGTTCCGTCCAATATGCTTTATCTTTTATCTCTCTCGCTGCATCCCAGAGAATCTGTCCGGACAAGGAAGAACACAGTCAGAAAGAACATTAAAGTGTGTTGCTGTAGATTCCTCTACCCACCCACAAAATAACAATATATAAATATGTCTCTATACAATTGTCAAAATTTGTGAACAATTCCTAAATGTGACTCAGAGGTGTATCTTATATAACATGTACATTATAATAACTATCATTGTCATCTTTTCTTTTTCTCTTCAAATTGAAACTCTTATTAGGAAATTTATGTACAATTTAAATTCCATGTGTATATACATGTGTAGTTACTGCTCCTGCAAAGCTG
>NW_004797930.1:421769-423262 GCF_000002075.1 Aplysia californica | reverse complement strand
GCCCCGAGACAATAAAGTATTATTTGATTTTATCTTATCTCATCTCATCCTATACAATAGCTATAGGCTGCATTCGCAATAGTCCATGAATAATGTCCACAGTCCCATCCCTTCCCCCACCCCAAGGTTCACTTTTTTCTCTAATCATAACTGACATTTGATTTCCAGTACACCGTCATGGTATCAGTCCCATATTAAGTACTTCAGGCACCCCCCCAGACCCTTCATACAACTTATCAAATAACCTGGATCTGACCTGACTCAGTATGTACCGACACACAGATACTGAGATACCTATCAAACGACATACATCAGCCCCGACTCAGTATTTATCAACACACAAAGATACGGACAGAACAAACTGGAGACAACAACACCACTTTGCAAACGTCCGCGACAGCAACGTGAATGCCTCAGGCCTGCAGTCTACAACATGAGAGTAGCAGAGTACTCCCGTGTACTTAGGTGTACTGCGAGTTGCTATGTACTCCCGTGTACTTAGGCGTACTGCCAGTAGCTATGTACTCCAGTGTACTTAGGTGTACTGCCAGTAGCTATGTACTCCTGTGTGGTGTACTGCCAACAGCTATGTACTCCTGTGTACTTAGGAGTACTGCTAGTAGCTTTGTACTCCTGTGTACTCAGACCAGCAATGTACTCTCTGCAACAACAGCATCACCGACGACAGAAAACACTTTCCTTGGTCATCTGAACGTGTTCCACATATGTCTGTCTGTCTGTCCTGGCTCAAAATGTTTCTGCTTGTATATCATAGTTACAATTACTGGTTCATCAACACAGTAGCTGACCTTTGTTGCTCACCACTTGTTGAACACACACACACACACACACGCACACGCACACATAAACGATACGTCCTGCAGCGTACTGAGCTCCCATTGTGTTGTATTGAGCTATGAGCTCCCAAAGCAATGTACTGAGCTCTCCTGGTGTTGTATTGAGCTCTGAGCTCCCACTATGTTGTACTGAGCTCCCACTATGTTATGTATTGAGCTCTGAGCTCCCAAAGCAACTTACTGAGCTCCCACTTTGTTGTACTGAGCTCCAATAGTTCGCTCCACACACCGCGCGGGGAAACAACTGGGAAGGGAAGTACAGCAAATGCCTCCAGCACCAAGAACGCTATTCTATATATCCATGTGGATGATAAAGACTCCAGGTGGGGTGGAGCGGATTAGGGTCATCGTAAGTCCATCTCTCATGGCGCCGGATGTCTGGAGTCTTGGTCAACACTCGTAGAACACTCGAAAACATGAGCTTGTCCACATATAGTGTGCGTGTGTTTATGTGTTGGTGTGTGTGTATGTATGTATGTCTGAGGGCGAGTGTGTCTGTATGCTGTGTGTGTATGTGTGTCTATAGGTTTAGGTGCAAATGATGTGTATGCGTGTGTGTCTGTGTGCGTGTTTGTGTGAGTGTGTGTGTGTGTGTGTGTGTGTGTGAGTGTGTGTGTGTGTGTGTGTGTGAGTGTG
>NW_004797930.1:419154-421571 GCF_000002075.1 Aplysia californica | reverse complement strand
AGTGTGTGAGTGTGTGTGTGTGTGTGTGTGAGTGTGTATGTATTGCAGATATCCAAAAGTACATCAAGTCCGTCCAACGCTCAGAACACATCCAGGTTTTCAGCAGTAGAGCAGCCACCGATGATGAACAAGTCGAAAATACTCTCCGAAATTCCCCAAACTTCCACATAATTAATCAGCCACATGGCTTGAGAACAGTCGTTTCATGAGTCGATCAATTAAGTGGAAGATTGCGAAAACCGAAAAAAAAACCCCCAAACCCACACAGGGTGCACCCAGCACAGGAACAAAACCACCGTCTGCGGTTTACAAGTCGCAGACGTGAGCAGTACTCCAACATATCAACTCATATAACAACAGAACTAATTATTTTTTTTAAAAACCCAACAAAACAAACCCTGTCTGACTTCAAGTGTGTTTGCACGTGTGCATTCACATCACTGTACGTGACGAAGAAGTTACTGGCGGTTAGAAAAGTTAACAAGTGTTGTTGTTGTTGTTGTTGTTGTTTAGAAGTAGGCGTGCTCTGCCATGCGTTTGTTCCGATGCGGGTTTGGTCCGTGCGTGATGGGGGGGACGGGGCTGGATATGCCCTCCGACCAATCAGAGTGAGCCGAGTGCGGGGAGGAGCTTGACCACTGTCCGGGGGAGTCGGGGGACGGGGTGGGCAGGTGGTCCTGGCGGAATGAGCTGATGGTGCTGTGGAGCTGAGGAGGCGAGTCTGTGATGTGCTGGCTGTTGTGGGAGGGAGGGGTGGGGAACTGATCGAAAGTCTGAGGGTAGCTCTGTTGCTGTTGTTGTTGCTGCTGTTGTTGTTGCTGTTGCTGTTGTTGTTGCTGCTGTTGTTGTTGCTGTTGCTGCTGAGCTCGCTGCTGCTGCAGCGACTGCTGTTGTTGCTGGTGATGCTGCTGCTGCTGCTGCTGTTGGACCATCTTGTGCTGTAGTGGGTAGATCTGAGCCACGGAGGGTGGTGGGGGGGCGGCGGCCGAGGGGGGGAGCTGGGAGCCCGAGCCGTCCAGGTGGAATGAGTTGGGGAAATCGTTACCGCGGTGATGGGGGCTCCCGTGCGCCGCCCGCTGCTGCTGCGCGTGTTGCTGCAAGGCCTGGATGTGCGTCGGGGACATGGGCAGGTTCTTCACCTTCATGGGAGGGGCGGGGCCTCCGTGATTGACAGAGCCCAGCACCGTAGCCCCGCCCCCGGGGCCCACCACATGCGTGGGGCTGTTGCCGCTAGCCGAGCCCAGGTGCCCGTTGGCCAGACCGCCCGCGCAGCCAGCCGCCAACTGCTGCTGCGGCTGCTGTTTCTGCTGAAACTGCTGTTGTTGCTGTTGCTGTTGTTGCTGCTGCTGCTGCATTTTGAAGAGGCTCCAGTCGGAGAGCATACTGTCCACGCTGGAGTGCTCCATGAGAGCGGGCGAGCTGTAGTGACCTGCCATGACCTGGAAGTCCTCCAGATGATGACGCCCGCCCAGAGCCGAACCCCCGCGGTCCGAACCCCCAACCCCCGGGGGCAGCACCAGGCCCCCAGAGTTCTCGTAGCGGGGAGGGGAGGTCTCGTAGCCTGGCGGGGAGTGGTGCGAGTCTATAGAGTAGCTCCCCGGGGAGATGGTGCTCATGGGGGAGGAGTCGCTGCTGGAGTGGTGCAGCATGGCCTGGCTCTGCGACGACACCGACGACGGCAACTGCTGCTGCTGCTGTAACTGCTGTTGTTGCTGCTGCTGCTGCTGCTGACTCTTCTTGCTGTCTCCTCCGTCAGCCTTCTTTTTGCGAGATTTCGACTTCCCGTTAGCCGTCGCGGGCAGACCGCCGGGCATCCCGTTGGGAGGCGACGACACGGACCCTGTATCTTTGACGGCCGTGTTCTTACTCTTCCGACTCTTGGACTTGCTCTGCTTGCCCGGGTGCATGTATCCCGCCGCGCCCGCCATGGCTGCGTGGTGGTGGTGGTGGTTGGGGGAGGTCACTCCGCCTCCCAGGTGCACTGAGGCAGGGGAGGCCACTTTGTACGAGTCGAGGAGCTCCACAATGTCGTGGTGTCTCCGCTCGAAGGCGATGTCCCGCGGGAGCCGGTCCATGTGGTCCGTCATGTCGCGGTTTGCGTAGTGGTCAAGCAACACCTTGACCGTCTCGTAGCCACCCTCTCGAGAGGCCAGGAACAGAGGCGTCTCCTCCTGGAGGGGAAATTGTTTTGTTTTAGTCAAAGTTTTACAGTACTGGCAATACAATTAAATAATGTACATTCCAAAGATTAAAGCTGTTACAAGAAAGTAACATACTAAGAAAATTTATAAGGATAAAAAATGTTTTCTGTGCTATTGTAAATCTCACTGTTGTAGCGACAGAGTTGTGGTTCATGAGACGCATGCTACGTATCCCATGGACAGCTAGAAAAACAAATGAAGAAGTATTGGTTGAAG
>NW_004797930.1:415870-417962 GCF_000002075.1 Aplysia californica | reverse complement strand
TGTGTGTGTGTGTGTGTGTGCGTGTGTGTGTAAGTGTCGGGAGACAGATCCCAGTTGTGGGCAATGCTATTTTTGAGCAACGGGGTGAAAAGGTCAAAAAAGTTGTACCCGGTCAAAAATTTCGTTCCATCAGAACACACACCTTTAACCATTTCTCAATAACACATTGACAGGATTTTTAAAAAGTTTTAAGTCTAAATATTTTGTTATTAGTTATTTTTGCAACATGCTGCACTTCATCAAAGGTTAAAAATGTGCTAAAAATTGAGTTTTTCTCCAAACTTTGAGTTTTGAATATGCCCATTATTTCAATATTCAAAATTTCAGACAACTGGGAGACAAGGACAACAGATGTTTGATAGGAAAGAAGGAGCAAATCACACGAGCCAGAGCACCCGCCAACCACCCACCATTATTGTCCGTGGCCTCAATGTCAGCGTCGGCCGAGATGAGCTCCTCCACCGTGTCCTCGATCGCCAGGCGACATGCCAGGATGAGCGGCGTGCCTCCACAGTGCATGCGGGCATTCAGGTTGGTGGAGCGGTTACGAAGCAGGATCTGTACACAAATGAAAACAAGAATAACAGTAGCAAAAAACAAAACAAAAATAATAATAATAATAATGAGAAGAATAATAATAAGAATAATAATAGGCCTAATAATAACATTAATGAGAATAATAATAATAATAATATTAATAATAATAATAATACAGTCAGACCTGCTGTAATGGATGCCCTGTATAAGACAACCACCTGTACAAATGGCCACCCGTATAAGACAATCTCCTGTAGAAGACAACCACCTGTACAAATGGCCACCCGTATAAGACAACCACCTGTAGAAGACAACCACCTGTACAAATGGCCACCCGTATAAGACAATCTCCTGTAGAAGACAACCACCTGCACAAATGGCCACCCGTATAAGAATATCCTGTAGAAGACAACCACCTGTACAAACGGCCGCTTCCCATTTCTCCCCTTGTAAGCCTCTGTTTTACGTTATGATCCGACCGTAAGATGGCCGTTTCTCTCTTCAATATTATAAAAGGTGGCCACTTCTTCTTCGATATTATTATAAATCAACTAAAATTATTCTTACACAACCTAGATCCCATATGAATCGCATGTATATATTTAAAAGGAAAGAAGAAGACTCAATCAACAACCCAATCAACGCACCTGGAACACGCCCTGTGCGTCGGCGGCCACCGCAGTGTGTAGCGGCGTTCTCCCCGTGCTGTCTTCTGCGTTGGGCTCGGCCCCTGCGTCGAGCAGTACCTTGGCCGCGTCGGCCCGGGCGTAGCGGGCCGCCAGATGGAGGGAGGTCTCACCTGTAGCAATAAATGACATTTATATAGCGCTCATCCCAAACTAAAGTACACACCTGTAATAATAAATGACATTTATATAGCACTCAACCCCAGCTAAAGTACACACCTGTAACAATAAATGACATTTATATAGCACTCAACCCCAGCTAAAGTACACAGACTGTGAGTGTTTTACAATACAGTACAACAGCAACAGAACGTTGTGTTCCGACCAAAAGACAATTTCTCTAAATATTCATCTTATCAATTAAAAAAAAAAGAAAAAAAGAAATGACTTCAGCTGCACACAAAATACAACAATATGACACACAACACACAATACCACACCACAGCACAACACATTCCACACAAAACACACAGCGTCTGTGCGTTAATGGCCGCGCCAGCCATACAATAGCAGACTAGAGAAAATGTCCAACACATTACACACAACACACAAAACACAGCACATTACACACCTGTCCTCTCCGTCTGTGCGTTGATGGCCGCGCCCTGCATGAGCAGGCTGGATATGACGTCGACCGACGTGTTATTGTCGCTGTCGCCGCCCTCGGCCGAGCCCGAGCCCGAGTTGCTGTCGTCGTCCTCTCCCAGCCCGCCTCCTCGAATGGAGGCCAGCATCAGAGGAGTCAGACCGTCTGTGGGGGGAGGGAGGGGGGAGGAGAGGGGGAGAAGGGAGGGGAGAGGGAGGAGGGAGTGGGAAGAAGGGAGAAGAGGGGGTTGAGGAGAGAGGAGAGGAAGGGGGAGGAGGAGGGG
>NW_004797930.1:413790-414858 GCF_000002075.1 Aplysia californica | reverse complement strand
TTGTTACATAGATATTGTCTGTTTTATACAGTTTTGTTACATAGATATTGTCTGTTTTATACAGTTTTGTTACATAGATATTGTCTGTTTTATACAGTTTTGTTACATAGATAATGTCTGTTTTATACAGTTTTGTTACAGAGTCTGTTTTATACAGTTTTGTTTCATAGATATTGTCTGTTTTATATAGTATTTCCTGGGAAATACAGGACAGTCGACAAGTGCACAATAAAATCAGCATTTTTCAAAGGTGAGAACTTAACGAATCATTTATCAGGAAAGTATCGGACACTCACCCTCGCTCGTTTGATCTGCAGCCCTTCATCGTCGTCCTCGTGGTAGCACTCGTTGCTGGCCGGTGGGGATGTGTGGTTGTCGTTGGCGTCCATCTTGTCCAGCTTGTCCCTGGAGAATTCACACATTTCAATTATTTTATCATTTTAAAAAAAATTAATTTCAAGACATCTAAAAAAAAAAGGTTGGTCCCAGGTTGTCTCAAAAGAATTCACACATTTGAATGGTTTTATTGCGAAAATTAAAAAAAAAAAAAAAGTATATTGACACTTATTCTTCTTAACGAAGGTGAATCGTAAGTTTGTAGAACTATTCTTTCTTCATTTAAAATGTAGGTATTTTTACGCCCCAATCAACACAATTTCGATCATGTAGGAGGTTCGTTTCCAGCTCCGTCTCTAAGGACCAACGAGAGGAATACATCCCATCAGCAAAACCACCGAGATACTCGATAAATGTCCTCCCTGAGGAATCCAATTTGAGTCTCCTCTTGCTTTCAACAGCAAAATGCCTTGCTGCTACACACAGACACCAGTCGTCAGAGATCTTTAAAAAAGTAAAGCAAAATGAAAATGCCTTTTAACTCTATGCCCCCACGGACACCGATTGGCAACGGTAAGAAGCCACCATCCCTTTTCCCCACGGGACGCCGATCGACGACTGTGTGATATAACATGTACCACACTTGTGTATCTTGGTCTGTGGGGATAAGCGTTGCCCGAGCACACTGCATGGGAGAAAAGGGTTAAAATCAAGAAGAACCCCCCCCCCAAA
>NW_004797930.1:407196-412359 GCF_000002075.1 Aplysia californica | reverse complement strand
TCAATAATAATAACAGTAATATTGATAATATCAATAACAATACCAACATCAATAATAACAATAACTGTAATAATAGTAATAATGACAACAATCATAATATTAATAGTTGGGGTCCATCAATGTCTGACGATGACCACGCTTCCTTCCTCAACACAAGGACACACGCACGCACGCACACACACACACACACACACTCTCACACACACACTCACTCACACACACACTCACAGAACACACACACACGCACTCACCCATTGCGAACAGCCCTCCTGTGCCGCGACAGCGCCGCCTCGTGACCGCCATCCAACACGCCCTCGACCCAGCGGCGTGTCCTCGACACGATGGACTCGTCGGTGTCCGCCACCTCCCCGCTCCACGGGTAGATCATCTCCTCGTTGTCGCGCACGTCCAGCTTGATCCGCACGCCCACACGCAGGAGGTGACCTAGCTGTCGGACAAACTCTTGTTTGACCTTGTGGAACTCCTCGGGCTCGATCAACACGATGATGAACAGCGTCCCGCTCACCAGCGCCTCGTTGCCTACAGAGGGGGGGGGAAAACGCAACACAAATTGTTTATTATTTTATTTTTTATTATAGTAGAGGGTTTTACGGCACTCGCAACTGCATAAGGTCATATGAGCGCCAAGGGGTGGATGTCAACAGAAAAGGGAATCAGACCCACTCTGTCCACCTCTCTAGCTTCAACAGCACAAGGTCTGCTTCAACTATCAAGGCACCCCGGAAATAGCAGGTCACAAGAGAGTGAAAAACATACAAAAGAAGTAGAGGAAAATGACAATAGTAAGGATTAGGAAAGAAAAAGCAGCAGTTCCCTGTTGTAGATCAGGCACAGTTATGAGCGTGACGTGAATCAGCCCATTTTCTACTGTGCTTGAACGAGAAATGTCCCCCCCTTTGGGAATGGCCTAAAGACACTACAGTCAGTGGCACTGCCCCGGGGGGTTCACAAGTTGTTTAGTCCGGTAAAAACACTACCTTAGAATTATCTATCGGTACATAGTTTTGAGAAATTTGACGTAAAAAATGTTCAAAACATGTCAAGCTTTTTTTTAAAGCAATTCTTTGAACATTTTGATAACGACTGTGAAAAAGCTTACAATTTTGATGAGCAGACGGAAGATTTGGTTTCAGGCCTCAAGGTGTTAGTAACTCAAAAACGGCCAAAAATGTCAGATAGAACTAAGTTTTACAACTCTTGACTATGAAACACAGTCCATAACAACAACAACAACAACATTACTATCAATACCACACTTTAACAACTTAAACACCGTCCGAAACAACAACAACAACAACAACAACATTACTATCAACACCACACTTTAACAACTAAAACACCATCCGAAACAACAACAACAACAACAACAACAACAACAACAACAACAACAACAACAACAACATTACTATCAACACCAAACTTTAACACACATCTATAAAACACAGTCCGCAACAACAACAACAACAACAACAACAACAGCAGCAACAGCAACAACAGCAACAACAACAACAACAACACTATCAACACCACACTATAACATACATCTATAAAACACCATCAGCAACAACAACAACAACAACAACAACAGCAACAACAACAACAACAACAACAACAGCACCAACCTTCGTCGCAGTCCAGCCCGTCCCAGTCGCACTCCGCGGTGTTGCAGCCCTTGTCACAGTGGCCGTTGTTGTAGTGCATGAGGCAGTAGGTGTCGTAGTTGGGGTTACATTTGCCCAGCGGCTGCTGACAGTCGAAGCCGTCGTAGAGACAGGCCGGGCTGTTGCACTCAGAGTTACACTTGCCGTCCCGGAACACCTGGGACACACACACAATAGGATTTTTAGTTTTTCAGTTTTAGTAAGAGTTTTACGGCACTTGCAACACAATGAGGTCATATAAGTGCCAAAGAATAGATGAGTTATGAGAGTAACATACACAAAAAAGAAGGAGGAGACATAAGGACGACAGATATTTGATAGGAAAGAAGGAGCAAACTACACCAGAGCACCCGCCAACCACCCACTACATCAGCTTTAAAGGTGGGGTTTTGTGCAATTTATAAGAATGGAATAATCAAAGACCAGGTAGACTTGAAGAAAATGGCGTCAACTGAAAATAAATAAATCTGACCCCAGATTCGATTTTGGGGCGATATCTCCATTCTTGGATATAACAACAACATCAGGACCAAAGGAAAGGCTTGTTTTTCTTTTTTTTCTTTTTTTAATGGAAGTGTTTTTACACCCCCCATTGACACAATTTAGGTAAATTAGGGGGCAGGCTGCCACATAGCCTGCCTTCCACAAGCCCAGCTGTTGCACTCTGAGTTACACACGGTATCCCTGTACATGTGGAACAGAGAGCAGCAGGTCAGATAAGAGAACTACGAGTTGTACAGCACTAGCAACACAAAAAAGTGTCGTAGGCGCCGAAAATTGGAGGTGTTACTAGAGAGTTACACGGAAAGAAAAAATAAAGGAGAGACAACGGTGATAGATGTTTGAAAGTAAAGAAGGAGCAAACCACACCAGAGCACCCGCCAGCCACCCATTTACTATAGAGCAACAAACACAGAAAAGAAAGAGTTGAGATAAGGAGGATGTGGACAGTTGATAGAAAAGAAGCAGCAAGCCACACTAGAGCACCCGCCAACCACCCACAACATGTTCCCCTGCAAGAACAACCCACAACCTCAGTGCTTTCTGGTCGTATCTTCATTTTTTTAACAGCGAAAATGTAACTTCTTCTTAAGCTCACTCTTTGTTATGAACTGTTTTCACTGTTACTAAAAATGGAGATACGACAAGAAAGCACTGAGGTCGGGAACCATTACTTAACTACACCACACACACACACACACACACACACACATACACACACACACACACACACACAGACTGAGTGACCGCCAGCTCTTACCTGCCAGCAGTAGAGTCCGTTGACCATCTGGGAACAGTTCTGCCAGGGCATGGTGCCGTAAGAGCACTCCGTGTTGTCATGGTTACACTCCATCAGGTTACACTCCTCCTGGAGGAAGAGAATGGGTTGGAGGCTTTGGTTAAGAGTTTTACGGCACTTGCAGCAGCACAAATAGGTAAGATACATCTTTATTGTCCAGATCCTGGCATATAAGTGCCGAAGATTAGAGGTGTTACAAGAGAGTAACAAACACAAAAAAAGAAGGAGGGGAGATAAAGACGATAGATGTTTGATGGGGGAAAAAGGAGCATACCACACCAGAGCACCTGCCAACCACCCACAGGAGATTAGAGGAGGTGCTACTGGAGAGTAACAAGCAAAGGAGAGGAGGAGGAGAGATACAGACAATACATGTACAATTGTTCAAACAATGAACTTTTTTTTTTCTTTCTCCAGAAAAATTTTGCTTTTAAACGAACATAAACACAAAAAAAAGTATTATAATAATAGAAATAGAAATAAAAATAATAATAACAACAATAATAATAATAATGGCCGTGAATATGTTAATGATATTTCTCCCTCCACCCTCCCTCACGATGATAATATTAATAGCAATAATGATAATAACAATAGTAAGATCTTTAAAAGAATAATAATATTAATAATGATAATAACATTAATAATAATCATTATAATAACACCAATAATACCAATACTACTAATTATACTAATAATCATAATACTAATAATCATAAAAATAATAATAATAATAACAATAATAATAAAAATGGTAATAATAATAGTAATAATAATAATAGTAGAAATAATAATAATAACAGTTAATAATAATAAAAGTTATAATAATAATAATCATAGTAATATTTCAATGGGACAAATAGAAGAGAGGGCGTACATCACACTGTCCGTTGTCGGCTTTCTCAGGGCAGTTGTACTGTTTGCAGATGGCTGGGACCGTCTCCTTGGACGGGGACACGGGTCGACCGATGCCGCCCAGGAACTCTTTGTCAAACAGCTCACACCGCACGCCGTTCCAGTTCCGAGGACAATTGCACTCGTAGTAGCCTGTGGGGGGAGAGGGGTGAGAGAGTTTTAGTTTTAGTAAGGTTTTACGGCGCTCGCAACTACATTAAGGTCATATGACTGCCAAGGGGTGATTTTTGTTTTTTTATTTTATATTTATAATTTTTCAGTAAAAGTTTTTCGGCACTTGCAACACAATAAGGTCATATAAGTGCCGAAGATTAGAGGCGAGTTTCCGGGACTCTCAATTTAAAAACAACTGAGTATGTGATGATGATGAAATTGACGATAATGATATTGATATAGATGATGTTGATGAAGACATTGATGAAGATGTTAATGATGAAGTTGATAATGATGATGTTGTTAATGATGATTGCGATAACAATGTTGATGATATCGATGCTGATGACGATAATGATAGTTACGTTGGTGATGATGATGACGATGACGATGATGATTTTAGCGTTGTGACATGAATGTACGTACTTTGGTTTAAACAGCTAGTGTAGTCATTTATATTAGAATATTTCCGGTGAAGCCCGTTGAGGGCGAAACGTTGAACTTGTCATTAATATTTTGGAAATACTACCAAGTTTTAAGCATTTTACTATCTGCTGTATATGATGATAATGATGATGATACCGATGACAACAATAAAGACCACAATCACAACACGACAACCACATCGACGACCCCCCTTACCAATTTTATCGATGCAGACGCCATCGTTGAGGCACACCTCCACCTGGCAGTCGTCGTAGAGGTCAATCTCACACAGCACACCGTCCGTGCCCGGGCCACACATACACTCGAAGCCCGTGGCAGTCTCTCCGCACACGCCCCCGTTCAGGCACGGGTCAGGGTCGCACGAGGACGTGGCCACGCCGCAGAACTCTCCCCCAAAGCCCTGCAACATGAGGTGATGATGATAATTACAACAACAACAACAACAACAATAATAATAATAATAAGAATAATAATAATAATAATAATAATAATGGTCTTCGTGACTCTCACATCCTGTCGGTCACTTTGCCTAACAATGACACAATCGAGTGGATGTCAGTGTTTGGAGCGTGGGTGCATCCAAGTCGTCTTGTATTCTGTTGAACAGGCGGTAGACTGTTGGTGATAAGGAGATCGTGGGTGGCGCAAATTTCCAGCTGGGGGAGT
>NW_004797930.1:405900-407049 GCF_000002075.1 Aplysia californica | reverse complement strand
TAATAATAATAAATAATAACAATAATAATAATAATACAAAAAATCATCACATATGAGCACAGAGAAGAAAGTGAAGGAATAAGATGTGACGTGACGTACCACCAGACAGGAACAGACGGCCCCCTGGATGGTGTCTCGACAACTTCCTCCGTTGAGGCATGGGTCCTGGTCGCACCGAATCCTCATGCTGCAGCGGTGACCTGGGGACACACAGATTTTAGTTTTAGTAAGAGAACACAAAATAAGGTCGTATAAGTGCCGAAGATTAGAGGTGTTACAAGAGAGTAACAAACACAAAAAAGAAGAAGAGGAGATAGAGACGATAAGATTTTTTTATAGGAAAGAAGGAGCAAACCACACTAGAGCACCCGACAACCACCCACGGACAGAGAGGTTGTTCCGTTAGTCGTTCATTTTATCTTTTTGCATAATATGATATGATTCAAATTCCTTAACCCTTTCCGTACGCCCTGGGGTAATTTTGCACCCCCGAGGTTGTATTCTTCACATTTTAGAATATTTCTAGCGTGAAGACCTGAGTATTTCTCAAAAAATCATTTTGACAGACTGCTATGTAAAGCGTACGGATCAGATTTACAAGTAAATTTCCACTTTGGAAAGTGGTGATAAAGAGTTCCCCACGTCGTTTGGATACGATAGTAAAACACGACGTACAGATAGCGTTAACCTCTAGGCTATGAGAGCCCCCACTTCACTTCTCACCCGGCCGCCTGGTCTGAGCCACCCAGCCAGCAGCACTCACCTGTCCATCCCGGCCGACAGTCACAGCGGAAGCTGTTGTTGAGCTGAACACAGTCCTGAGCACCGTCGGGGTCGCACGGGTTGGACAGACACTCGTTCACGTCGCCCTCGCAGTGTTTGCCAACGAAGCCCGGCGGACACACGCACTGGTAGCCTCCCACCTGAACACACACAGAGAGCAAGATGATAAGTTTTAAAATATTCGTATTATTTTACAGGTAAATAGATTTCACTTTTTCCAACCTCTGTTACCTTGCGGTGTCGAGGGGAGAAGAAAATGTTTTTCTCTTGTTTAATATAATAATAATTCAGATGATTTATACAGCGCCCACTTCTTGTGTCCCGTACATTGCAGTTTTTAGAGGAAAATAATGTTAATAATAATAA
>NW_004797930.1:404447-405800 GCF_000002075.1 Aplysia californica | reverse complement strand
TAATAATAAAAAAAATAACAATAATGCCTCCCTCCCCCGTCCTCTCATCTTATCCATACAATTCCCTCTCTCCTACCAATTTTCCCTTCTCTCACCTTCTTCACACAACCCCAATACTTCCCACCTCATTCACTCACCCTTCGGATTCTCCCCCTCTTCCCATCTCATTCACTCAACCCCTGACCCTTCCCCCTCTCTCACCTCAACGACACAAGTTCCTGCCCCCTCCATCTCTCCCACCTCATCCTCACAAACCCTTGATTCCTCCCCTCTCCCACCTCATCCACACACACACACCCCTGACCCTCCCCACCCTCTCACCTCATCCACACAGGTCCCTCCGTTGTGGCAGGAGTTGATGAGGCAGTCGTTGTGGTTGATCTCACAGAGCAGGCCCTCGGTGCCGGGTGGGCAGGAGCAGTGGAAGTTGTCCACCAGGTCGTGGCACGTGCCGCCGTTGTCGCACGGCTGGTTGGCGCAGTAATCCACGTCCAGCTCGCAGTTCAGACCCTGAGGCAATGAATGTTGGAGTGTTGTTTGAGTCCAGAGATTTTACTGGATTATCAAATTTAAAGTTTGATATTCGGAATATAACATTATTATTGAATTTGAAGTTTGAGATTTGGAATACTTCAACATTATTGAATTTGAAGTTTGAGATTCGAAATATTACAGTATTATAAAATTTGAAGTTCTCCTATCTTCACTTTATTAGCAAACTGCTCATATCTTGGCATAATCATTAAGTTAGCAAGCCACGACTTCAAGCCATACCTGGAAACCTTTGGCACACTGGCAAGTGTACTTTCCAATCCGATCAGAGCAGGTGGCACCGTTTTGGCAGGGTCCGGATGCGCACTCGTCGATCTCCTTCTCGCAGTAGGATCCCTCGTAACCATGGCGACACTCACAGGTGTGTGTGTTGCCCGCGTCGAAACATGTTCCCCCATTCTCACACAAGTCGCTCACTAACACCTCTGAGGAAAACGTGAGTGTGTAGAACAGGTTTAGAGACATGGCCACATTCACAATGCTTCAGAGACTACCTCATCAAGTCTTCAGGTATAAGTAAGAGTTTTAGAGGTCATACAAATAAGGTGCTTTGTTTGTTTGTTAAGGTTTTAGTTTTATTAAGAGTTTTACGGCACTTGCAACACAATCAGGTCATATAAGTGATAAAGATTAGAGGTGTTACAAGAGAGTAACAAACACAAAAAAGAAAAAGAGATCAGGACGATAGATGTTTGATAGGAAAGAAGGAGCAAACCCCACCACCAGAGGAGCACCCGCCAACCACCCACACTTACTCTTGAGAGCGGCGGCGGCCTTGCAAGTGATGGAGCGGATGTCGCA
>NW_004797930.1:401313-402673 GCF_000002075.1 Aplysia californica | reverse complement strand
CACACACACACACACACACACACACACACACACACACACACACACACACACGCACAACACGAAACTACACACAACACAGACACCCACCTCTTAGAGCAATAATTATCGTTGACTTGACAGTGCACGCTGCTATAGTCCAGATGACACGTGCACAAAAACACAACACACACACACTTACACAGAGCCACAATACAACACACACATACAAACAAAACAACACACAACACAGACACTCACCTCTTGGTCCAATCATTATCGTTGACCTGACAGTGCATGCCGCTGTACCTGGGGCGACATTGCACAAAAAACACAACACACACAAAACAACACACACACAAAACAACACATAACACACAACACAGACACCCACCTCTTGGTACAATCATTATCGTTGACCTGACAGTGCATGCCGCTGTACCCTGGGCGACACGTGCACGTGTAAGAGTTGACGTAATCCTCGCAGGTGGCGCCGTTGGTGCATGGGTTCGACGCGCACTCGTCAATGTCGTTCTGGCAGTGGCGGCCGCCAAACCCGCTGACACAGCTGCAGTTGTAGCTCGCCACTCCGTCGATGCAAGTGCCACCATTCATGCAGGGGCCTGAGGAGGGAGTTTAGTTTTAGTTTTATGGCACTTGCAACACAATTAGATCATAATATAAGTGCTGAAGATTAGAGGTGTCTCAAGAGAGTAACAAATACAAAAAAGAAGGAGGGGAGATACGGACGATGGATGTTTGATAGGAAAGAAGAAGCAAACCACACCAGAGCACCCACCAGCCACCCACGGGGAAGTTTGAGTTTTGAATTTTATGGCAGTTGCAACACAATTAGATCATAATGTAAGGGCTGAAGATTAGAGAGATGATACAAGAGAGTAACATACAAAGAAAAGAAGGGGGGAGGGTGGAAGGGGGGAGGGTGGAAGGGGGAGAGGAGGAGCAACAGAAGCAGCAGCAGCAGCAGGAGGAGGAGGAGGAGTACGTAGAGAAGAAAAAGAAGATGAAAAAAGATGACAACAACAACAACAAAAACAACAACAGCAACAATGACAGAGACAACAACACTAAGATTATTATCAACATCGCACTTTAACACATGTCTATGAAACATGGTCCACAACAACAACAACAACAACAACAACAACAACAACAACAACAACAACAACAATAACAGGTGGCATCTCTTTGAGGAGGATTCAGGGAGGTTGGACTGCCTCACCCGCTACCCAAGAGAGGCGGTGGTCCTGGCGAAGAGCAAGCTCTTCGTGGCTCCAAACATTTCGAACGGATAGGCTACCACACACACACACAACAACAACAACACCACCACCACCAGCACCAACAACAACATCACCATCAC
>NW_004797930.1:399621-400736 GCF_000002075.1 Aplysia californica | reverse complement strand
TAATAATAATATAATAACAACAATAATGGCATTTATTTACATCATTCTCTACAATACGCTTTAGGCTCTTTACAACTAATATTACAACACTCGCTATTATCCAGTTCAGATAGGAAAAAAACTTCAAAGTTATGATAATAATAAAAATAATTTCCATTATTATAGTGCATAGCCAAGCTCTACAGCATTTACACTTTTAAAATACTAATAACTACATTATGGAGTGAAGACCAACGGTCTTGATAAAATCGAGAATCCTGCCAGGATCAAAGATGGAGAACAAACTCTTCAACTTAAAACATCTAAACAAATATTTCCTTCTGGAGTCTCCAAAGTATTGGAAATTCTGTTAGGGTGAGTCTGATTGTAAAGTTGGCATCGCATCCAACACAAAATGGATTTTTCATCCCCCTGTAGGCCCACTAGATCCACAGACCCGGTTTGTTTGTTTTTTAATATTTTTTTAGGAAGAGTTTTAACACACTTGCAACACAATAAGGTCATATAAGTGCTGAAGAGTAAAAGTGTTACAAGAGAGTAACATACACAAAAAAGAAGGAGGATAGATAAGGAGGATAGATAAGGACGATAGATAAGGACGATAGATAAGGAGGATAGATGTCTGATAGGAAAGAAGGAGCAAACCACATCAGAGCAATCGCCAACCACCCATCCACTGACCCGTATATCCGACGGGACAGTTGCACTTGTACAGGTTCTGGTAGTTGTTCTGCGGCACGCACTGCGCCTGGTTGCGACACGGGTTGGGTCGGCACGGGTCCATCTTGACGTCGCAGTTCTTCCCCGAGTAGGGCTGCTCGCAGTGGCACTTGTAGCCGTTCACCAGGTCCACGCAGTTGCCATGGAGACAGGGGTTGGACGCGCACTCGTTGATGTTGATCTCGCAGTTGGTGCCTGTGGAGCGGAGGGAGATATACGGAGAGGTTTTGTTTTAGTTTTGGTGAGAGTTTTACGGCCCTTACAACACAAATAGGTCATGTACGTGCGGCATATAAGAGGTGTTACAAACGATTTTTAGTTTTAGCTGTGTGTGTGTGTGTGTGTGTGAGAGAGAGAGTGTGCGTGTGTGTATTTGTTGTGTGTGTGTGTGTGTG
>NW_004797930.1:397075-399521 GCF_000002075.1 Aplysia californica | reverse complement strand
GGGGGCATTTTTGGTAACTATTTATTTCTTTGTTTGTTTCTTGGTGTGTTGTTTTCTTTGGGGAGGGGGGATATTTATCATCTGTACGTTTCTCTGTTAAGGAAGAACAAAATCAGGAAGCATCATTGCTCTGTTTATAGGTTTCTTGAACCCGGCTGGCAGGGAGTTTTGTTGTTCCCACCAGAATAAAGAAGGGGGAGGGGGAGGGGGGTGGGAAGGGAGTTAGAAACCTTTAATAATGTCTCATGAGGAAGAGAAAGACGGGGAAAAACCAATATGAAAAAAAACCTCTTCGACGATAAAGAGATGCAGACAGATAGTGAGATAGGGTGAAAAGGGCATAAGGGAGGCGATAAAGGAAAAGAACGGGAGAGAAGTAAAACAAAGAGCATTAATTGATTATATCTGGAAGGACCGAGTTCGGGCATAAGGGAGAATAGAGGGAGGGGAAGGAGTACACACACATTCACATATACGTACATACGTACATACATACATACGTACATACATACCTACATACATACATACCTACATACCTACATACCTACATACTTACATATCTACATACCTACATACCTACATACCTACATACATACATACATACATACATACATACATACATACATACATACATACATACACACACACACACACGCACACACACACACACACACTTATATATACACACTCACTCACGTGCACACTGTTCACAGACACACAGAGTGAACGGAATGTACAGAAGAGATAAAGAAAGAGAAAGAGAGGGAGAGAGAGAGAGAGAGAGAGAGAGAGAGAGAGAGAGAGAGAGAGAGAGAGAGAGAGAGAGAGAAGGGAGGGAGAAGGGACGAGGGGGAGGAGGGGAGAGAAGAAGGAGGTGAGAGAGAAGGGGGAGGGGAGAAAGGGAAGGGGAGAAGGGGAAGGAGGAGCAAAATTTAGAAATTAATTTTTTTCCCCCACATCTAGACGATACATTTAGCATACACACACAGAGAAATCAACAGGACATGTAAATCTTCTGGTTATGTACCCTGGCCGTCAGAGCAGGTTCAACTGTAGTTTGACCAATGAAGTACCGTACTACATCTAAAAAAAGGAGCGGCTTTCCGTAATGATCAAGAGCATCAACTTCTAGCACAACTTCACCATTCCAGGTTACTTCCCCTGGCCGTCTACACCTCGGCATTCTTGGACAAATTTCCCCAAAGTAATTTTTGTTTCTAAATCATCTTTTAGCAATCCCTGAGGCCCTCACAGAATTTGGCACGCTTTTTACATTTCTGAAGTAGCCTGCATTATATCACTACATCACATTGTGTGATTGGTATTCTTTGTATGTACAATATTTGTGAGTTTAAATATATTATGTATTTATCATGTATGTAAGTTTGCCACAGTAATCCAAATTTCCCAACAGGTGCAATTAAGTACAATTAAATATAAATTATATCAGGTTGATACTATATTCGTACTATTAATACTATCATATTTGTATTGAATAGTGTAAAAAAAAAAATTGGTTGAGGTTGGAAGGGGTAAGAGTTTGTGGTGGTTTTTTCTTTGTTTGTTTTGGTTAGTTTCCAAATTGTTCACACGTGACTGATGTGTAATTTCATATAATTTATTTAACATTGCTACAATATTTATACAATCATATTTATTTTAAACAGTTTTTTTTTTTAATGTTTAAATTGGGGAGGTTAGAAGGGGTAGGGATTTTTTCTTTCTTCTTCTCCTTTTTCTCTTGGTTTCCACGACATCTTTTCTCACCTGTTGTAGCCGTCGATGCATCGGCCGCCGTTGACACACGGGTTCGACTCACACTCGTCCACGTCTGACATGCAGCGCTTGTCGTTGTAGCCTAGCGGGCATGTGCAGTGGAAGTCGTTGACCTTGTCCGTGCAGACCCCTTCGTTGTGGCAAGGGTTGGGGTCGCAGTCGTCAATGTCCTGCTCACAGTGGGTACCTGGCGCCATGAGTTTAAGTATTCGTTTTAGCGACGAGTTTTATAGCACCCGAAAGACAATTAGGTCATAGGAGTGCTGAAGATTAGAGGTTTTATTAGAGGATAGTGTTCAAAGAAAAAAAGGAGGAGATATAGCAACGATAGACGTTTGACAGGAAGCAAGAACTACGAGAAGAATACTAACTTAACACAAAGAAAAAGAGGGGTTTATGCATCCTATCTCGACTGCATTCATGCTACGACCGATAATCACATGTGTTATCTTTTTTAAAACATTCTTTTATAGCAAGTGTTTTACAAAACTCGCAGCACGATAAGGTTATATAAATGCCGAAGATTAGAGGTGTTACAAGATGTTATAAGGGGGTAACAGACACACACAAAAAGGAGGAGGGGAGATAAAGATGATAGATGTTGATGTGAAAGAAGGAACAAACCACACCAGAGCACCCGTCAACCACCCACACTTTGAGAAGACCACCC
>NW_004797930.1:392549-396975 GCF_000002075.1 Aplysia californica | reverse complement strand
ACACACACACACACACACACACACACACACACACACACATACACACACATACACATAAACAAACATTAACACACACACTCATACACATAAACGCACACAAACGCATACACACACATACTCTCACATATGCTTGAGCGGGGGAACACACCAGAAAGACAACGAGAGAATGCAAGGTATGAGAGAAAAGAGACAGAGAGTTCAAGAGAAAAGTGTGTTGCGAAAGGAACACGGACATGGAGAGGGAAAACTACATGTTGAACAGAGCTGACGTGGGAGAGTTTTAGCATATGTCTTAATAGTAGAAGATGACGAACACTTATAGGATGTATTAAATATAATCGTACAAGAGAGTGACAACATGGGCCTAAGCCTGAACATCAAGAAAACTGAAACAATGGTGATAAGCCGAAAAATTCCAACCCCAACCTGCCATATGAAAATCAATGGTACCACCCACAAGCAAGCATAACATTTTAAATATTTGGGGATCATTATATCATAAGATGTGAGAAGTCACACGGAAATTAAAAGCCACTTTTGCAAAAGCAACCTTCCACAAAATGAAACAGATTCTTACAAATATCAATCTGTCATTGGAAATAAGAAAAAGAGTAATGAAAAGATACATCGAGCAAATCCTATTGTACGGGTGCGAAGCACGGACAATCAATAGACCGCTGGAAAGAACAATTGAGGCGAATAAGTTGTGGTTAATAAGACGATTGCTGCGTATCTCATGGACGGCTAGAAAAACAAAATGAAGAATTACCTGTATTACCTGTCCTGTGCAACAACGTCATTGCAGGTCCATAAGTGCTCAGTTCCTCTCAGCACCAAAGAAGACAAGGTATCCATAATGGTTGTTCCAGTGGTTGTTTGATTATGGCGACGTCTTTTCTTTCCAGATAATCGTTGCTTTCTTCCTTCCCCGCTCTGTATTCCCGTTTCCCGCATCCTGATGATTGCGAGGTGTTTTGCTGTTTCTCTGTCTTCCTCACCCCGCAACTTTTCCTCCAGGGTCTTCAACGCGTCTCCTTTGTCAAATTTCACCTCACCATCAACCATGGCACTGCCCGCCAGCCTATCAACCCCCTCATTGCCCTTTACTCAAGAGTGCCCAGGACAGAATATTCACGTGATGGCTCCAAGTGATGAGTGTTGTATTGGGCTCATCAATCCACTCTGCAGCAGTCCTTTCTCAACCCTCCACAGGACGCATTGGGAGTCTGTGACAATAATGGAATGGAATGGGTAGTTCTTGGTCTTGTATTTTGAAGCCTGCTAAGCGCTCTTGTTATGGCCTCAATCTCCATTTTCATGCTTGAAATATTGTTCTTTCTATGGCCCCTGACATACTATGAACCTGTTTGTTCCCACTGTACTCCACAAAACCCCACCCACTTGTCTCCCCCCTCCTGACCGATCAATCCGTGTAGATCATTGGGTCCTCTGGCTAAGAGTGCTCCTCAATTAACTGTCGTGTGTTGTTGTTGTTAATGACAGCAGCACATAACCGTCTTTCACGACCCATAGTGATGTGAACGTTGGCCAGGCTGCTGCAATCGGGGCTCAGTTCAAACCATTCCTTTCCACTGCATATTTCAACGATGCCACAACTTTCCTCAAGGAGTCTTCAGCTTCTGCCATCAATGAGCTGCCCGTTTGATTCTATTTTCTTTAATGCTGCTTAGGTTGTCATGAAAATGATGCCTCCGGTCTCCCACAACATTCAAGTGCAGCTTTGCCTGTGCCACCTTATGCCGAACTCCGATGCTGACCAGGTCCAGGATGTATCTCATACAGACAACATGGGTGTCCTTTGTGCAACCCAAGACTGCCCTCATAGCTGCATTCTGTACTCTCTCCAACCTCTCTATCTGAGTCTATGATTGACAGAACAACCAGCTGCATTAGAAGAAAAAGAATTCTCTGTTGAATTCCCACTGAAGCCAAGGTCTTCACTACATTAATACCCTTCTGAGCCCTGACAGCAACATTGTCAATAATGTTTTCGGAAAGAAAGTGTCTTGTCAAGAGTGATTCCCAGGTACTCCAACTCATGCTATCTGTCTAGGGTCAAACACAATTGAAAGGGTTGGATATGTCCCAATACGGTAGTTGAGTGAGCACCAGATGACCTGTGCTTTGTCTGGATTGATGACCACATTGTATTCCTCACACCAATCTGCGACCTTGATCAGCCCGTCCTGTAGCATCTGTCCAGCCGCTAGCCTATCACGACCTTGTCCGTTGACCATAACATCATCTGCAAATGTTAAGATTCTCCCTGTTCCACGTACACCGATCCTGGTATTTTTGGATGTATAACTGTTGAACAGGACCGGTGATAAGGCTGGTCCTTGTGGCAGTCCTGAGGCAATCACTACTGGGTCTGACATCCATCGCCCACTTCTTAGCGCCACCTTTCTCTCAAACAGAGATCCATTGTACCAACCAGGGATCAACATCCATTTCCGTCAGGAAATCTATGAGCTTGCCGTAATTGACTCGGCTGTAAGCATCCTCTAGGTCTATAGCAGCCATTGCTGTCTCCTCCCTTCTCTGGAACCCTTCAAATACATCAAAATCTAACACATCCGTGTTTGTGCAGGTGTCTTTCCCTGGTCTGTAGCTTCCAAGACCGTCTGGAAGGAGCTTTTTCCTCTCTTGGTAATTTGCCAGCCTTCGGACCACAATCTTTCCCGGATCTTTCCATACGTGTTCTGCATGGTGATAATTATCTGCATCCCTTGATATTAAAGTGGTCTTTGCCTGGTTTAGGAAGAGGCATGAAGAAGCTGTGTAGCTACTCCTCTTGGATTTTGCCTTCGGCCAGACTCACGTTGAAGTCCTCCACCATGCCCTGTAGATCGTCTTCAGCTTAAAATGGCTGTTTATCACCCCATCAGGCCCTGCTGCATTGTCCTTCGTTCCGCTTATTACCCACTTCACTTTCTGTAATGTGACACCCTCTCCATACAGTACCTTTTGCACAGCAGTTTTCATAAATGTCCGTATGTTAGCACGCTCCTCCTTGTTGCCTTGGTGAGTCTGCTTGTGTATCTCTCAAGGAAAGCTGGACCTTTTGCTTCATCTGTCTCCAGTAGCCTATCGCTGTCATCTTTAACAAACAGGGAGCCAACGTCAGTCTTTAATCCCTCTATTTTTCTCTGCAATTTCCAGAACCTATCGGGAGAGAAAATTTGAAAAGGGAAACACACACACACACACACACACACACACACACACACACACACACACACACACATACAGATAGAGCGAGTGAGAAAGAGAGAGAACAGAGAAACAGAGAGACGGATGGCAACTTAGAAAGACAGAAGGTTACACACACACACACACACACACACACACACACACACACACACACACACACACACACACACACACAAACAAACACTTATACACACGAACACATAAACACATATACACAAACCCACTCACATCCACCAACATAATATTAAGCTACCCCTCCCTTTTACTCCCCAAAAACCTCCGGCTCAACACAAAAAAAAAGCACAAGCAGCAATAATCGACCCCACCGTCACTTAACCACGCTCCTAACGAGGGGAGACACAGAGGGTGAGCAGACTCCACTCCACCACCACACGACACAACATACGGGTGGAGACGGTCACTCCGGCCACTGACCACTGGCCCCGCGACCGCCCCTGACCACCGCACCAACTACTGTGGAGTGACCGCTGGGTGGGTACCACCGTTGCGTGCAGGACACGCGCACAAGCTCATGTCATTCAAGATGCATTAGGCCAGAGCCAGCCAGCAACGCGACATGATGTCAACCGGACCGCACAACTGGCCCTGGGGAATGATTGCTATTTCCCCCACTGGGAACTGCAGCGTTGCACTGAATAACAGGTGGATTTCCTTATAACTAGCGAATGAATGAATGAATGAATAAATGAATGAAAGAATTAATTAATTGGGCCTAATTAATTAATCAGTCGACCCCCGCCCACCAACCAGACGACCAATAAACTTGGGTGTCAAGAAGATTAGCAACCTAAATGAATAAACGAATGAAGGAACAAAATCAACCAACTGACCAATAAACGTGGGTGTCCATAAGACTAGCATACGAAAGAATGAATAGATAAATGAACAAAGGAATGAAGGGACAAAGGTAACCAGACGACCTGGCCAGCCAGCAACGCGACATGATGTCAACCGCACAACTGGCCCTGGGGAATGATTGCCATTTCCCCCAGTGGGGCTGAACCCGTTGGGGCGACTTACTGCAATGAATAGCAGGTGGATTTCCGAATAGAAAGCGAATTAGCGAATTAATTAATTGAATGAATGATTGAATGAATGAATGATTGAATGAATGAATGAATGAATGAATGAATGATAATGATAATAATAATAATCATCATAAAAATAATTA
>NW_004797930.1:390425-392449 GCF_000002075.1 Aplysia californica | reverse complement strand
CACACACACACACACACACATTCGCACACAGAGTGGGTATGAGAGTGAGAGTGAGAGAGAGAGAGAGAGAAAAAAAAGAGAGAGAGAGAGAGAGAGAGAGAGAGAGAGAGAGAGGGGGTTAAGTAGAGAAACAGAGAGACGGATAGAAACTGAGAAAAACAGAGGGAGACGCAGAGAGAGACAGAGAGTGTTAGAGAGAAAGAGAGTGAGGGAGAGAAGAGAGAGAAGAGAGAGATGAAGATTGATAGATAATAGAGAGAGACAGAATGAGATAGACTGGGAAGCATGGAAGTTGAAAGAGCAGAAACAGCCAACGCCAAACTCAAGTCTTCTCACACACCACGATAAACAGACGACGTGAGAACACGACGCCAGACGCATGCACCAAGGCGGAAATCCCATGCTGACAACGACAACAATTTTAAGAAAACGAAGTTTGGCTCAAACTCATACAACTGCACAATTCTCTCAAACTAGCTTAGCACAGCTGTACTCGCGAGCAGACGACGCCAATTTTGCTGAATCATGAAGGGCCAGGCCTAATATGCTCTTCTAATAGCTTTATGATTCAGAATATTTATTTGATGTGAATATCGTTGTTCCAAAACATAGGGTTATCAAGTTATAGTTGACATTAAATATTTTGGGGATTTGTGGGTTTTTTAAAAGTATGTTTTATTTGCTGGTTAACTTATGACAAAGGAAAAAACAAGATGTTTAAAGTTAAAAAGTGTGTTGACTACAATTGGTCGCTTAAGAACAAGCGGGCTAACCCAGATTTCGTGGGTTTCCAGAAATTTTGACCTACACCAAAAGTGGGCATTACCCTACCCGTAGAAGACGTTTGGTTTCATTGATGTATATATTTGTTTGGTTATAGAGAAAACTCTCCGTGTCTTATAAAGAAACTGAACAAGGGGCAAAAACTTAACCTTCGATTTTCTCAAAACAGCATTTTATGGGAGGGCACCCTCGTGCTTAAAAGCCAAAAATTTACCCTTTTGAACTCAAAACGGTTTAGAAATGTCATGACTTCTTATTTAGGATTGTAATAGACCGGAGGTATGTCATGCCTCCTTCAACATGACTACGATTATTCAGGAGGCAGGTTGCTCCGACCCTGCCTGCAAAAGTCAACCCGGGCTTAATGAGAACATTGAATTTTTAAAACCAGCTTCACTACTTCTGTGAGCCACGGTGAAGGGCATAATCACTACACCAGACGTGCTGGTCCAGATCTTGGACGGGGCTAAAACGAAACTTAAAAGAAAGTATTTTATAGTTTCTTTAAAGAGGGGAAATGTTCTAAACTTTTCCTGGCAACCTGTATATCCAAAGACTTTTGAGCTTCGTTGTTGAAATACTTTTTTTAAAAGACAAATTTCGTAGTTTTAGGACCCCATTGTTTGTCTGAGTGACGATTTGAGGAATAATACACCAGTATTCCCGTTTACATTTCATAAGTATATAAATTTACTTTCATCCAAGTTTACCTACATAATATACTACTAGGCACAATGACCTAGACCTGCAGTTGTGCACAATGTCCTAGATGTATGGTTGTGCATTATGACCTAAATCTGCTTTGTTTGTGGGAACAATGAAGTACAGAAACGTTTTCGCCCATAGAAAAACAAGAAATGTATATTCTTGTCTGTAATAGCTATTGCCAGATACACAAGACAAGAACTAAGTGCCGATCAGGCAAACAAGATAAACGTGTTTATTATCATGGGACACAACTTTTCAACACAGAACAGTTGCAGAGTTGGGGGGGGGGGGAGCTATTCCTGTCAGTGACGTCACACCTGTTAACTTCCGGCGTGAGTCGTGGGATCTAGGTCAAAAGAATTTTCGTGTCACTTTGTGTTGTACCACTTTTGGACAGACAGCGTATCGTTTGGCATAACACTAAGGTCAATATAAGAACATGCAGGAAATGTTCTCGCGGCATTCTCTCTCTCTCTCTCTCTCTCTCTCTCTCTCTCTCTCTCTCTCTCTCTCTCTCTCTCTCACTCTGTTTC
>NW_004797930.1:388654-389863 GCF_000002075.1 Aplysia californica | reverse complement strand
GGGGTCCTTTTTATACAGCGTATGCTGCTTCCCTTGGGATCATCCATGATAATCTTCTATTCACTATATTCTAAGTTAATATTGTTATGTCGGCAGTATACTGACTTGGCTGCCGGCCTCGCAACCGTAATGTTCAAGGTTCAAAATCCGATCTGGAGCAGATGTTAACTTTTTCGTGTGTGTGATCAGATTTTAGATATTCTTTTCTTCACAGTCATACGGCATACCTTCTTTTACACGCACTGGATCAACTCCATAACGCCATTGTGCTTTGGGTTTCTTTTTTCTTTTTGATTGTTTTCTATCTTTTTTCAAATTCAAATCACCAGCCCCAAGCCCAAAACTGCCCATTGCGTTTTCAACGAACTGTCTCGACCGATTCTCATATCCAGAAAGTTGACGAACCCAGGCAAACAAACAGCCTTTGGCAGACGACAAACTCAAAGCTCCTCACACAAAACGATACCCATAAGGTGTAAGGAAATGACTTGACCTAAAAAGGTGGGGCTTCGAGGCAGATTCTGATGACAACACTTTTCTTTTTGTATGGCGGACTTTGTCTCAAATGCAACTGTAAAGTGTTAGGTCCAAGGTTGCATTTTTGAATAAGTTTCCTTCTCATAATGTGTGTGCGTGGTTTTAGGTTGTTGTTTGTTGTTTTTTTTTTGCTTGTTTGGGGGTTTTAGAGGGGGAGGGGTTATTTTTGTTTTTTATGGGGGTTTTTTGGGGTCAACGGGGAGGGTGAGTGGTGGGAGTTGGAAAAAGAGCCACTCTTTTTTTCCACGCACTTCATGACCTCTGTAATGCCGATGTTCTTTGTTTTGGGTCGGGCGATCAAACCCAACACCGCCCATCACGTCACCGAAGAACTCTTCTGGCCCTTTTCCCGGAGCCAACAGCCTGTCAGTCCCAGCAGGACAAGCAAACAACCTTTGGCACTCGCTGTGTCCCCCCGCATGCCTGTCGCCTGGTCTCAGAACATGACACGTCAGGACAGGACATGCCCCGACCTAATTGTCTCCCTTGGTCAATCTCTGTGGAAGGAGGTCATACCTCTTTTTCTCTTTTTCTTTCTATGTCTCTTTGTTTCTCTGACTCTCTGTCTTTCTGTGTTTCTGTCTCTATCCCCCTCTCTCTCTCCCTCTCTCTCTCTCTCTTTCTCTCTCTCTCTCTCTCTCTCCCTCTCTCTCTCTCACTCACTCACACACA
>NW_004797930.1:384338-387429 GCF_000002075.1 Aplysia californica | reverse complement strand
CCCCCCAAAATAAACAAACCCCCAGGGAGACGGATCAGAATGCTGAAGCCAACTATTATAATTTCGCCATCTATCTTCTTCTTCTAACCCAGTTTTTCATTCATTAGTGAACCGTTCTACCTAAACCCAGCAGAAGACATACTATGATTAGAAAGCCGTTTCCGCATTTTTTTTCTTAGGAATATAGTTCTAGTCTATTTCGGTTTGTTAAAAACCTACTACACAATCAGACTCAATATAGGTCATTGAGAAGTGGGGGGAGGGGGGGCAGGGAAAGTTTATATCCCTGTACTACGGCATCTAGATCCAGATCTAGTGTATGAGACAGTCGCATATTGTTTATCAATGATGCCGTAAAAAGTAAACTTGAGCTCTCTATTCGGACCTTACTTGACCTGCTACACATATTTAGAGTTTTCACTCTCTATTGGATCACATTTGGGCCAATGTGAAGCCATTCGCTAAAGATGCTTAAACTTATCTAAAGAACGGCTTTTTTTTCAATTTTTTAGGGGGGGGGGGTAGGGATTACTTTTATTTTCACAATATAGGTTATTTCGGAAGCCCCTAAAGTCTCTATTCTTGTACTTCTGGTATCTAGAGTATAAGCAAAGATCCTTCATAACAAGATAGTTCATTCGGCCACAAAAAGTGTCCGCAGAAGTCATCGCATTGCTTCAGATGGCGCTGCAATCTTTGTTTTGAAGCTCTCTTTCGTTTCTTCAGAAGAAGAATAGGAATAGCACAGCCTGTTAGTTTCGCTTTTATTGTTTTTCTCCCTCTGTTCGCAAAGTCCGCGCTTTTTCGAAGAGGGCGTCAACAGATTTTGAGGACACTTTTTAATTGGCTCAAAGCGAGGAGTGAACTTTATTGTGTTATGTACGATCTTTGGTATAAGTCTGCCAAAATCGATCACGTATTTTTTTTTCTACCCAAGCAAAACTTCAAAGCGAAAGGAATGACGCAGACATCTTTTGCTTTGACAACATCTAGCTGGCATTGGTGAGTGCGATGGTACTGTTTCTGCAATTCGCGTGTAGTGCAATGTTGCTCACTCTGATCTTCTCATGTCCTACCGTGTGTAACAGGCATGTGCATCAGACAGGTACTGAGGTTCAGGTGAGCGCTTCAACAGATAACGTTTGCTATTAAGACAGTTGCACACTTGTTTTCTCTCGAAAATAACACTGAGCACTCAGTACACGTTGGCCTTGTATATCCATTACCTAGTTTTCTGTTCGTGGCTTTTCGTATTCGTTTTATTTTATTTATTTATTCTACGTTTCTCATTTCCTTATTTTGTTTTCTTTTCCTTAATTTTAACTTCTCGTTCTGTTAGGTAGACTTTCACACCTTTTCTTCTTGTTTTCTCTTTCCCCCTTTTCTTGCCTCCTCTCTCTCTCTCTCTCTCTCTCTCTCTCTCTCTCTCTCTCTCTCTCTCTCTCTCTCTCTCTCTGGTTTCATCTTTTTTTCCGTGAGATCCATGTCAGACCCAATAGGCCTGAACCCAAGTTCTGTCGGTTTATGGGTTTATGTTACAACTTGCAATAAGACAGGATTGTAGAAAAGAAATTTAACGGGATATAACGTCGTCGTTTGTCTATATTACGCATATACAGGCATAATTTGGACCTCATATATAATTTACTTTTTTTTTAAAGCTTTTTTTCCGTTCGAAGACTGAAATACCCAATCCTACTTTTAAGAGAGGCAACTTCTGCAGCAGAGTACTATTTCTTTGGTAAACAACGGTTGTGCAGTATATCGATTATAGAATGAACAGTAGATCTTACATCTAAAAATCCCTGTGGATTTTATACCGTCTGACGAATACCTAATCCTGAACGAAACAGTAATTGTAAAAAAGCACCTACAGCTCCGAACGTGACGTCATCCCTTTCCTAGACTATACCCCTAATTGCTGATAAACCATACGTCTAAACTTTTCTCTGTACGCTTATAATATGACTTTGTGTGGTTGTGAGCATGGTTATAATTATTCAAAAAGACACATTTTGGCAACTGAAAAAAAACAACTCTTTTTACAGATTTGATATTGCCAAATAATATATTCAGGGAAGGTGGTGGCTATCAAAACCATTTAATTTTGCTTCAGGTATTAACCATATAGCCTACATCCATACAAGCTCGAATACTCCACTTCAAATTTTGAATAACCCTGTGGTATGTTTCTGTATCGATTCTTCAGACGTCCTCATCAACATAAAGATCGTACATCAAAGATATGTACAATCTTTGATCAACACTGAGTTTGAATGTTCGATTGTTTGTGGGTTGTAGACCATGTCCGGCAATTTTAAAAATACTACAAACTCAAAGATAACAATTGAAACGCTAGTGCAATGACCACTCATTTGTAAACTTTCAGCTTATAAGGCGTTCCCGAAACTTTTCTTGCAACCATACAAGAACCGCGCTAGACGTGTGGGGTGTGCCCCCCCCCCCCCCCCCATTCCACGGAAACCAGGCCTCTAAAGCATAACACCTCCTACTCCACAAATTTCTCCTAAACTTTCTCAACACGGTGAGATATCCATCTGATGTGACAGTCGTGGTTTTACCGTCTTTATCCTAAAACCAGAACTGGCCGACACGCCCCTGTAGCTGAACGTTTGTAAAAAGTAAAATCTTGCGTTTTGCTCAATTTTTGCTGAAATTTCTAAACTTGAGGTTTTTCGACCGCATTGATTGATTTTCTTTCTATGAATATACTTGGCTTCTCACTTGTTGCATTTTGTTGGGGGGGGGGGGGGTTAAGTTTTGTTGAAATTTCTGCGGACAATACCGATTTATCATCCTTTATCATCCTCCTTTTAAGACACCATGTACAATCTTCCATTTTCTGTCTGCCCCCTTTCCAGCTCTTTAAAAAAATCTCTACAGCCTCCAAATAACGTGATCACAACGTGATCAGCCTGTGAAATAAGCTATTACTATCAGTGTCCAGTTTCCACTCAAACATACGAAACCAAAACAGAACTGAAGAAAGGAAGCGGCGATCTTTTTCCTTCGTTCTCCATCCCCACTCCCACAACTCGATATCTCATCCCTCCCTCTCCAACATTTAACA
>NW_004797930.1:370396-382042 GCF_000002075.1 Aplysia californica | reverse complement strand
CACAGACACACAATCCAAAGCACCTTCCTTCCCCTGCCCTAAAAAAAAGAAACCCAGAAGTTTCCACCAGAGAGATAGAGCTATCAGCACAAGCCCACTGACATTTGGAGCAAGGCTCTGTCCTCAGTCAACAAAAGCTGATTATCTCATTGTTGCCTCCCCTGACCTGACTCCGTTTTCAATTACGTGATCGTCTCCCCCTTGTCTGGGATACGTGAATGGAGTCAACGGTGCACTCAGTTGCATTGGCGTGTTTATTTTCCTCTTTTTCCTTCTTTTTTTTCTTTAAATGTAGATCTGGGTGTTTTTTACGTCTCCATTGACACAGTTCAGATCATTCAGACGGCTTGTTTCGTTCGACCCTGCCTGTCAGGGCCATCTGAGCTAAGAGAGATACTTCGTCCCTGCAAAAAGACCGAGATTCACGATAACAATTCTCTTCACATGATAATCGAAACGAGGTCTTTTGCGTGTGATGGTAAATTGCCTACTCGCTACACCACATATGCCAGTTTTCCTTACTTTAAAATAAACAAACGAAACGATGTTCCTAAAGCTCTCAGAACATGTGTTCTATCTTCTCGAGCTTTATAACTCACTGAGGTGTGAAGCATGTAGTTCGTTTTTCACATTTTTTACTTCTTTCTAGGTACAATGCCTTACATGAATCAGTTCTGTATCTAACTTTCAGATTAGATTAAGCTGTCATTTTAAAACCAGTAAAACACACTGGATACAAAAAAAGCAAAGTGACTATCCTTAACTCGGAATTTGAAGTCAAGTATCCCCACTAAAAGTGATAACTTGGGATAAGCATTGTCGACGCATGCGCAGACAAAGACGTTATTATTCCGGAACGTTGATCTACTCTTGAAATTACATGTAAAGTGTTTTCGAACTGAACGATAGTCCACAGTTGATTTGACTTGACATGTAGGACTTGATCTAAAATATCTCACTTGTTACCGGCTCGAAAATTGTGTGGTGAATACCATGTCCATGGACATAAGAGAGAAATGTTACGATAGCTCTAAGAAAATTATAATTTACCGTGAATGCTGTATATGAGTGTGACTCCCTTATCAACACTGTAATTTTATCAAAGAGATGAGACCTCCGAAAAATTAATTACCATCTCCGATAAACTAAGACAAATTATTGGTGGAGGGCTTTGAAAACTCATCCAAAGCAACCAGTTTTATGATGATTCGAACGAGGGGCAATCCCACTACAACCTAACATGATACAAACTGAGCTAAGTTCCGGCCTCCCATGTGAATACAGATGTCAATTGGGAACAGATTTCTGAAGAGAGTAAATTGCTGACAATTTCTTTGGATTATCAGAGAATAATATAGGCGAATTTTCATCGAGTATCTCGGTCTTTATGCTGGGACGTTGCATCCCTCTCTGCCTGGCTGATATTGAGAAATAGGGTCGAAACCAACCCCGTGACTTTTCTAAAGCATGTCAATGGGAGCTCATTTATTTTATTTTATTGTATTTTTGGTACGTGTGTCACGGCGCTGGCAACAGCATAATAAGGTCATATTATGAGCGCGCGGGGATTGGGGCTTAAAACGCTTACTTTAAAATAATCTACCATTTCTTACGCTATTTGTTAAACTTGTAAGTTTGTCCGTTGTTGTGGTCTGCTTAGTTGCGAGAGTTGCTTTGGATCCAACGTTAGGAGTTTTTATGAAGGTAAATTGAGACAGTAATCTCTATTGTTTTGTTTTTGTCGAAGAAAAGAGTAAAAGGAAATGGGGCGTTTGCACCTGTTTAGAAGAGGTTTAACTTTTTAAAGGAGGGTCAAAGCATTGCCGATACAGAACAGGGTTTTTTGAACAAACCAAAATTAAAAAGAAAGGAAAATAACAACACAAAAACGAAAACGAAAAGCCTGAGCGCTTTCAAATTACAGAGATCAAGGTTCGACACAGAATCGTTTCGTGAAAAGAATGATAAAAATAGTATAGATTTTTAACGCCCTTAGCAAAACTGTTAGGTTATTTAAGATGCTGGATCTTCGAGATCAACGTCAATCTCCGAAAGGACCCAGCCAAATGGGAAATTTATGCAAAGTGCTTTTCCCAAGGACACAACGTCGGACCGAGCTGAGGCTCGAACCCACAATCTCACGATTACAGGTCCAGTAGCCTAACCACTAGGCTACCGACACCACCAGGATCACTTGGGTTCAGAGGAGGATACACGTTAATTTTAACACATGCAAGTTATGGGATTTTCTTTTTTCAGAACAGAGATAAAAGGAAAAACCAATTGCCCCAACAACTCATCCAAGAAAATGAAAATGAAAATAAAACTATCACGCCCGTCTTTTTTTAATGGGCGCGGGAGAGTGTGGACACGAGGGCGTTTACAATATAATAATAAAGAATAATTTAATGCTGCCGTTACATAACACAAAACAAACTGACGCATTAGCCAGCCTCACTGCGGGACACTTGTTCTTATTATTGTTGCTGTTGGTGTTGTTGTTGTTGTTGTTGTTGTTGTTGCTGTTGTTGTTGTTGTTGTTGTTATTATTATCGTCATCGTGGCTGCTGCTGTTGTGGCTGTTTGTTGTTGTTGTCGTCATTGTTGTTGCTTTTGCTGTTTTTGGTTTTGCTGTTGTCGCCGTCATCGCTTTTGTTGTTCTTGTTATGTATGTGTGGCTGTCGGATTTAAGTCAGTAATCTTTGACCTTGAGAAATGAATTCTTGCCTGGGCCACAAAATTCTTATGGTTACCATTGCCTGTTGATGTTGTTGTAGTTTGTGGTGGTGGTGGTATTGATGTTATTGCTGTTTTTATTTTAGGTGTTTTGAGTGGGGTTTACTTTGTGCTCTAGGTTTTTTTTCTCAAACACTCAAGTGAAACGAGTCATCTGAGGCCGTACCACAATATAGCTAAACATTACTCGTGATCCAGAACTTTCTTACTGACTTGTCGACCTTTAGAGCTCGCCAAGTGGAGGCTGAGGGTATTGAAGCGTACTACTTAATGTCTTCACCAAGAGAGATTTCAGTCAATGAAAAAAAGAGCTCACCCACGCCCCTTCCACCCCTCTTTAAAAAAAAAAAAAGAACATGACTGCACTTTCATTCCTTGAAGGCACACTCACAAGCTCCTTCAGAAGCAAAAAGTTGAATTCTTCTTCTTCTTCTTCTTCTTCTTCTTCTTCTTCTTTTTCTTCTTCTTCTTCTTCTTCTTCTTCTTCTTCTTCTTCTTCTTCTTCTTCTTCTAACCGCAAACGGCTTGTTTTTTTCCCCGCTATTCTGAACCGGAACCAGGTGGGGGCTGCAGCTGGCGTCTGAGACAAGGAGAAGCAACCTGAATGGGGGGAAAACATGTAGAATTATTGCCCTTGATTGAAGTCTAGCGCCTGTTTTCTGGGAACGAGATTTTCATTAGGCTTGCTTCGTGTGGTGGGAGTGTTTGTGAGGAACTTGGAGAGAAGGTTGAGTTTTGAACTATGAGGTGGAGTAGCCTTGTGTGAAGAGAGAGGACAGAGAGAACGAAACACACACACACATACACACACACACACACACACACACACACAAAGAGAGAGAGAGAGAGAGAGAGAGAGAGAGAGAGAGAGAGAGAAAGATAAAGAGAGAGAGGGGGGGACAGAGAGAGAAAGAGAGGGAAAGAAAGAAAGAAAAAAAGAAAGAGAGAGAAAGAAAGAAACAACGAGAGAGAGAGAGAGAGAGAGAGAGAGAGAGAGAGAGAGAGAGAGAGAGAGAGAGAGAGGGGGGGGGGAGAGCGAGATACTCAGAGATAGAGAAGAGAAAATAGTAAGGGAGAAATAGTGGGAGAGGAGCAGGAGAAACAAATGGTGAGAAGCATACAGACAATCAAAACAGATAGATATAAAGACAGACTGACAGACAGACAAACACAAAGAGAGAGAGAGAGAGAGAGAGAGAGAGAGAGAGAGAGAGAGAGAGAGAGAGACAGAGAGACAGACAGACAGACAGACAGACAAAGAGAGAAAGAGAGACAGAACGAAAAAGAGAGAGACAGACAAAAAGATGAAGAGACAAGAGAGACAGTGAGACAGACACAGAGAGAGACATAGATAAAGAGAGAGTCAGACAGACAACCAGACAGACAGACAGACAGATAGACTAAAAGACAGACAGACAGAGGTAGAAAGACAGATAAATCTCTCATCTTAACCGTTGGCCTTTACAATGACTCATGGAGGTTTGCCTACCACCGTGCCTACCACTTTGCTAAT
This sequence comes from Aplysia californica, assembly GCF_000002075.1. Lineage (NCBI taxonomy): Eukaryota > Metazoa > Mollusca > Gastropoda > Aplysiida > Aplysiidae > Aplysia > Aplysia californica. Next base: position 377,793 of record NW_004797930.1, on the reverse strand, counting down.
GTAAGCATAACATCAAACAGTTCATCCGGTTTATATGTAGTCAGAGGTCGGGGTCATCCAAGCACAAATGCAGCCTATCCTCTGAGAGTTGACCGCATCTGTTTATGATAAGATAAGGTCCACTTACATACACATGTACATACATTTGCATCAGCGACAATCGTAACAAGACGTAAGTTGCACCAGGCTAATCCCAGCTTCTCGGGGCCCAAAAGAAAAAAAATCGGCTTTCGGTGAATTTTTGTTTTCCTCATCCCTTGAAGGTTTGATGCTTTTGGGTTCATTTCATATCATCCTGTACAACTATACCCCGTTACATGTATTTTATTTTTGAATTATGTCTGAGGCGAGCATGGTTTGGGGGTTACACATTGCCCAACTCCATAGCCTGCTTTCTGATTTAAATGCAGTATCAAAGTTTTCAATTTTCCCGTCAAATAATATGTGATTGACTTCATTTTTAAAATAAATTAAGTGACAGATTTTTAAAAATATATTAATCAGTTTGTGAAAAGTCCAACTCATATCAGATTATAACTGGCTCTGACACAGTATATTAACAAATCTAACATTGGAAGGGCGGTCGTGGTACTTTTTAACTAACCCTGAATCAGCGTACGTGGAGTATTGGTTGGACCTTTCATCTTGCTAGAATCTAGTTCAATTAAGGTTTAGAGGAGACATTCTATGGAATATTTTCCTTTCTTTTACCTTCAAGTATCCAGCACAACGAGAGATGGTTATGACAAAAAAGGTTGAAACAGCCGGCCTTCTTAATGGTCCATGTCCACTCTGGCTGTCTATTCTGAAGAAAAAAACAAAAACAGATGCAGGCTGATAATAGTGTACCTTCTCCTTAGTGGGAGTGAGGTTTCAACGCTACCCATATTATATGAAATACTAAACAAAACGCTGCAAACATCATCAAAAATGAATCTTCAATTTGTACTACACTGTAGGTGACTCGAGCTCGAATCTCTGACGCTGCGTTCTTGATGTATTTCTGGAGTTTTGATGTCTCTCTCACTCTCTTTCTCTCTCTCTCTCTCTCTCTCTCTCTCTCTCTCTCTCTCTCTCTCTCTCTCTCTCTCTCTCTCTCTCTCCCACTCTCCCATCCTTTCTCTTTCCTTATCACTCTCTTTGGTTTAGTCAAATCGCAAAAGGTTATTATACCTTAGTTGCTGCCTTGCACACAATCCTATTGTACTGAAAGGAAACGAAACCACTACAGTATAACGAAATGCCAACCATGTTAATAGAGAGAGAAAGAGAAGAAGAAAGAAAGAGAGAGAGAGCGAGGGGGGGGGGAGGGAGAGAGAGAGAGAGAGAGAGAGAGAGAGAGAGAGAGAGAGAGAGAGAGAGAGAGAGAGAAGATCAACATAAAATCTCTAGAAGCAGACCAAGATTTCTGAGTCAGAGATGAGGACTCGAATTGTGTCCAATGTTGTGCAAACTAAAGGTATGTTGTTGATGAAGTCTGCAGCTGCTGTTGTTTAATTCAAAACGGACCTAAAGATTATGAGTTTGCCTGAGGAAATCTGGAATATGGCCCCTCTGGATCATTTCGAGTTTTAGTGCTTTTCTGAACGCTGAGATCTACCTGATTATTTATCATGCTTTTAAAATATTCCAATGATCTTTTTAGAAGATGAGATATTAAAGTTCAAAGTAACAAATGTGGAAAAGTTTCAACTGAGAAAAACACGTTCTAAGTAACACAATTTTTACTTTTTGATATTAGAAAATAAATTGAGAAAAGATATTTTACAGTGGTTTTTACAAGAAGTAGCTCTTGAATTATTTTCTGAAAGGTCGGTGTATCCCCTAGTCTGTATAACTCAAAATCGACCAGAACTGACCACACCGAACATTTTTGCCAGTACATGTAATATCGGTTTGAGGTTTAGCGACTTTCGCCTGGTTTCTTTTGACCGGCTCAATTAAATTCTCATAGCTGCATACTTTTTCTTCCAGTAAACACGTTCAAATTGTATTGTAATCATAAACATTTTACACCCCCCCCCCCCCCACACAAACACCATCAGTTATATAAAAGTTCTTTCGTGGATGACGTCAAAGCCAACCACAATTTAAGTCATTTGAGGGGCTTGCTGCTTCGACTCAACCTACCAAGAAAATCTCGGGTTGAGAAGATACAAAATCCCAGCAGACAGACGGTGATATTCAGTTGTTGGTGGGTTGTTGTTTTTTTAAATACCTCCCATTTCGGGTATCAAACTCTTCAGCATGCAACGTCAAGGAGCCTACATCAAAGGCACTGGTAATCAATACTGAAATGAATATACATTAAATAGATAAAAGACTTAACAGAAAAAAATATGTTCAAATAAGACTCGTATTGATATACAATTTTCTATTTAAAACAGACAAAAGGGGTTGGATAGATTCATAAATGAAAGTGAGAATACAATTAGCGCAGCAGTGTACAGAGGTTACCACGCCAGACTGCAGACCACTTTCTGAATAGATCTAGTTGTCAGCGTCCCGTGGGAACCTCCAGGGATCAAGCAACTATCGGGAAAGTCACAGCAAGGCACGACAAAACTGTTACATTTGACATTGAAAACAGAGTTTACCTGAGTACCCTGCAAGAGCCAGAAAGATATGTTTGGTTTCACTTGCTGGCTCTATCATGTTTTTTATTGTGCAGCATGCGCTGACAAATCGCTGCTATGTTTTAAGATTTGATCATTGACACTTAAGCATAAGTAAAGTGTACCCCTCTCCTTTTTCGAGCTGCTTGACCAAATGTGTAATATACAGGGTCACAATTGGGGGTTCCCGTAGGTTTGTTTTGTATCTATGTTTTACCCGAACAGACTATAACAGGGGGCTGTGCTCGTCATAACGGGCGACAACTATAACCATTTTTTGAATTTTAGATTTTTTTTTCGATTTTATTTTGTTCGGGGTGGGGGGGGGGGCGTATTCCTTACTTTTACAGACATTTGTCTACGAACATATAATGTCCTCTCTGTCGAGTTATCCACATTACCTTGATGCACACACCGACATTGACTCAATTTAGAGCCTTTAGATAGCAATCCACTGCTCTGTTGAAAAGGAGCATTATGTATCTAAATGTGAGGAAAAGTTTACATTGTGGACCAAAAGCTCGCACAGTCATGGCCACCGCTCTTCCCTATCTATACAAAATGTCCACAGACAAAACGTGAGCAAAATTGAACTATGTCAATGTATCCAAACAGAGGGCAAAACACCAGTCTAGCTATGGTCGAGTGCACAACAACCTTCCCGCCTCTCCACCCGCATTTCAGCTCTCCGTCTGCCTTTCATTTGGGTCAAAATGAGAAATGAGACTAATTATGTTGCACTCCATAGTGAATTAGAAAAACATGTGTCTATAGTGCGGTCAAAAATTCGTGGTGCCCCTTATCCTCAAATAGATCTTTAAAACGGGTAAATCTATGTCTTCCATGCTTTGCAGAGCAGTTTGTATCAATTTTTCTTAACTTAGTCATATTTTCCTCAATAATTTAATCAAGCTAGATTTTTTTTTAAACAACTTTTCTTCATAAATCTATATAAAATACTTTCCGTCACTCGGAAAAAGAGATTGTTCACAGCACTTCCCGTTTCTCACGCACATTTTGCATACACATAATATGGCCTACGTAACAGCTCTCCATTTACATTTTTTTTAATCTACACTAACGGTTCTCAGAACATGCCGTCGATAAAGATAGAGTCACGATTGAAAAAAAAAAGACTTGCTTTTAAAAGCGATATTGTGCCAGGTGTAGTCCTTTTAAAATCTGTAGATACCACCCACTTGGATTTTGTATAAGTATTCATAAAAGAATTTTCTTGAATACAACTAATAGGTGTTTGCCATAAGAGTGATTTGTAGATAAATTGATACAAGTCATTATGCAAAAGGTAGAGAGTCTTTTTTCTAAAGTTTAGGAAATATTTGACAGTAAATTACGCTACAAATTTTAAACCGCTATATAAGTGCGGGTCTAGGCAATCACAACACAGCTTTGTGTTAGTACAGCGTATCACTTTTTACAAACTGGGTAACCAGAGTCTGTGGTCTAGCAGTTTGGCACTTCATCGTCACACGTGGGAATTTTTATCAAGTATCACGGTCTTTCTGCAAGGACGTTGTATTCCTCTTAGCCGGGATCTAAGACCGTCTCTTTCGGTAGTCTTTATTGTGTCTGTAAGGACGTAAAACTCATCTGAATCTTAATTAACAAAACACCACCCCTCCCCCCCCCCCAATCCACCCGAACTAAACAAAACAAAACAAAACAAATTAATCCTAAACGAAAAACCCCAGTGTTTTATTTGACAACAGTTGTGAAATATTCCACATGCCTTCCTATAGAAGAATCAATTAGTTGCGTGTAACCCGAACGGTTAAAGACATGGGTGGTGGTTACATACGTAAAGGTCAGCGGGAAGCGGCAACGGGGCGCATAGGCTGATCACAGAGGCGTGGATTTCCGCAGCCACACAAGTCTGAAGTCTTCTCTAGACTGTCCGCGCCGGGAATGTTAAGAGATTAGGAGACTAGACTCTAATAGAGTTAATGCACTTCTTCTTCTTCTTCTTCTTCTTCTTCTTCTTCTTCTTCTTCTTCTTCTTCTTCTTCTTCTTCTTCTTCTTCTTCTTCTTCTTCTTCTTCTTCTTCTTCTTCGATCTAGATAGCTATCTATTTTTTAAAAATTATGATAAATATTACTCACTTATTCCCTCTCCTCTTCTCCATCTATCTGTACCGCCTCCAAACCACATTTCTCTCTCTCTCTCTCTCTCTCTCTCTCTCTCTCTCTCTCTCTCTCTCTCTCTCTCTCTCTCTCTCTCTCTCTCTCTCTCGCTTTGACACACACGGACACACACACACACTCACATACCCGTACACACATACACACACACGCACACACGCACACTTTCATGGTCGTCTGTACTAATAAAGCCTCCCTACTCTCCATATTATTATAGTCATTGGCGTCTGTAATAATGCTTCGACTACAGATTACTCATGTAGGCTGTCTCTAATCTAATTTCGAATTCTGAATTTATCTGCTATTTGGAGAATTACAGTCGTTTCAATGTAAGAAGTCAACAATCTCACTAATTTACTCTCAGATAACGTGGTAGGTGTTAATAAATTTATGTCCACCATCAGCGCAGTTGGTAATCCAGATGGTCTGTGATCTGGGTGACCATGGTATGCAATCGGCCGCTCTTGGGCATGAGTTATGATGAGTGTGTTTGTGGCTCTAAACACTTTTGGTTTAAGCGTATGAAAAATTGATACAGAATTAGAGGCCCAGCTTAATCGACAAGTTAATAGTGTCAGATGTGACATCAATCTGAGCACTGTGCCCCCGAAAGCATGCCCATGACGTATTTATTTTTTACATATAAATTTCTTACCCTTCCCCCAATTTTAAAGGAGACGGGCAATCGACGTCTATGCATGTCAGTGCCAACCAGGGCTGAGAGGGATCATGACGGTATGATGTCCTGACGTATGTCCACAATATGTCTCTCACCAGGTAATTATGAAGGAAATACAGGAAGGCAAGATGTGGAGCAAAAGGGCCAAGGGTAGACAACAAACAATGTGAACCGATAACATCACGGCATTGACGAAGTATAACAGTGACAGGGTGTGCGATGGCAGATAGCACTGCGAGCAATGGCAGGTATTTGCTTATGAACCTGTGAGGCAGAAATGACACCTCCAAGGATCCAGGTACGTCTCTCGTCTCTTTTACGGCTCATATTTGTGCTTTGATCAGACTGAATGCGCGTATAGTCTATTCTGTGCCCAATTTCAGTAAATTAGGGAAGAACTCTTGCACAATATTATATGAGCATCGTAAAAGCTGACAGTTGTCTTTAATTTCATGAAAAACAACAACATCAAAGCAGATACAAGAGAAAATGGTAGTCCTGTTAAGGCAAGGAGTGGGACACCAACAACAGTACACAGCTGACAGACAGTATAAACGATAAATAAAATAAAAAGAAAACAAGACAAAGCCCAGGATAAGTTTAACCATGATTTTGAAAGCTAACAAACCACGTAACGTATTAGAGAAAATGAAGTAAAACTCAACAAAACAAAAAAGAGCCAAAAAACGAGGATGGGAAAGATTACCGGTGCTCGCTTGTCTATTCACAGTTAATCACTTTCGTAAGGCGTCTTTGATACGGCTTGAATATCGTTCAAGATCAGCGAACGTTTCGTTTCCCTCTCATTGAGTTCTGTCTTTTCTCCTGTCTCGATTATCATAATGTGTGTCATCGAATCAAAGGAGAGGCTACGAACGCGGGTTTTCTTTAGCAGGCGTGGGAATCGTAGCAACTTCGACAACACGCAGATAAAAGGGAACATTACAGAGATCGTGCAACTAAATGAAGATAAAAAAGGTAAAGATTTGTTAACTACTGTTTATTTTAAGTAGTTTCGTGTCTTTATTTGGGTGGATTCTTGAAAAAGTGAACCTTATCAAACGGTAAGTGAATCCAGGCTTACTATAATATGGCCAAACATATGCTATATTTGTCGTTCCCTGTAAATTTCGTACTGATCTTTTGGGTGAGCTGACAAGTAAAAAGTGCTTCACTGTATTTTGGGGCTCACAGGAGCCACTATCTCTGCTGGTGTCCTTTAGCGCTTAGATTTTGTTTGCCACCCACTGTCTGCTTTTAAGCATACGAGCTGATAACAATAGTTCTATTGCTTGACCAGTCAGTGGCAAAGTATAATCAGTTGTAATACTCAAGGGGATCACTCTTAAACATTAACGGCACACATGTCTCTTTCCAAATTTAATTGATCTCTGTAATATCACAGGTATCGTATGCATAATATGCGCTCAAAACTCACATTATTGACAGATACATTTTGTGACATGATTAGTTTGGTGTAACCTGATACAATAAAAATCAAGACGATCTCATTTAATCCAGTGGGAAAGTGAGACGAACGAGAAAACACAAATAATAATAGCTAAATAGCAATAAAAACGAATATAAGAGAAAAGCATAAATAGCTAAATGTGTAGAAATGTCGGTGTGTTTAGGTTTGGGTGAGGAGGTGTATGTGTTCCCGTGTTTATAGATGTGTGTTTGTGCATGTCGTGTGAAGACATGCTCCTGCAGACTGCACGGACAATGCCACTTGACTGGTTCAATGGACACGAAGGTGGTCTCAGAATGGGCGTCGTAGAGCGCGACAACGGCACAGAGAAGCTAGACAGGAGGATGCTGTCGGCCACACGCAGCACCCCGGCCTGTCTACAGCCGTCTCGACTTCGTGGTACAACGAGACTGATCCCTTGGCTGCTGATTCAATGATCCCCTCTCCTGTGCTTATTGAACATGTATTTGTT
>NW_004797930.1:366093-369537 GCF_000002075.1 Aplysia californica | reverse complement strand
ACTCCCGGGCAGTGCTACTGACTGAAGTCTCTTTAGGCCATTCCCAAAGGTGGGATATTAACACATTCTTATGTACAGTAGAATTGTAAATGGGCTGATTCATCAATGTCAAGCTTATAATTGTGCCGGAAAACATAGGAACTGCTTGTGTTTCTTTCTTCATCCTTACTATCGTCATTTTCCTCTACTTCATTTGCATATTTGTCGCTCTCTGGTGAACTGCTATTTCCGTGGCGCGTTGATAATCGAAGCAGACTTTGTGCTCTTGGGGCTAGAGAGGTGAGCAGAGTACGTCTGATTGGAATTCTCTATTGACATCCACCCCTTGGCGCTCATATGACCTTATGCAGTTGCGAGCACCGTAAAACCTTACTAAAACAAACCGACAGAATGACAATATTCCCCCCATTGGATATATGATGGAAGGGACTTAACATTGCTAAGTTTAGTGGGAATCCTTTTTACAGAGTTACTTACCTTAAGTAACGACTCAACATGAATTTCATTTGTGTAAACGTTTGTTGTTGGTTGTTGTTGGTGCTGTTGTTGTTGTTGCTGTTGTTGTTGTCGTCGCTGCTGTTGCTGTTGTTGGTGGTGTTGTTGTGTGTGTGTGTGGTAGCCTATCCGTACTAAATGTTTGGAGACCCGAAAAGCGTGCTCTTCGCCAGGGCCACCGCGTCCATTGGGTAACGGTTGAGGCAGTTCCAACCTCCCTAAATCCCCCCCCCTCCCCCCGAAGAGATGCCACCGCCGGCTGTTGTTGTTGTTGTTGTTGTTGTTGTTGTTGTTGACTTTTTTTACTTTACCTTTCCCACTCTGCCAAGGCTCAGAGACCACTGGATATAGGTCTTTCTCGGAAATCTGTTCTTTTTCGACTTGACTCCACCCCCTCTGTTCTCACCCCAATAGGCTGGCTGTGACGTCAAAACTTGTCTGTAACGAACGACCTCGATAGTCGATAGTCTTTGGGGAACGTTGCTCGACTTCCTGTCTCTCTAAAGACATTGTAGGCATCAGGGGCGGCTCGTGGGGCTAAAAAGTGGGCGTGCACAATTAATTAAGTTACCACAGGCTGAAGATAGTCAAGGGCATAGTTAATGGGATGGTGTATAGTTTTAGGATCATTGTGTTGGTGAGGGAGAAGCTCGTGCTTTTATTTCCATTCCTTTTACTTGTCGCTTTGATTTTTAGAACTAAATCTGTTTGTTAGCTAAACATCATGCATTAGAAATGAACACTCAAGTAAATACTTTCACCATTCCACAACAAAACCATTCAAAGACACATATCATAGGACGGTGACTTGAGTATATCATGTTCACCTCCCTCAGGTTCACGGTCACAGAGTCACCTAAAATAGCCTAGTGGCAAGACAATGAACCAATCAGAATTCACTTGAGCACTCTGCTGGATTGCTCTGGGGCTCACATAATTTTGGCTTAGAATAGTGTACAGTATATAGCGTTTATTTTTAGACTGCCTACTGTGGACTATGCTTCAGCACTATTCGGTAGGAGCACATTTGAGATGTGCCGACTTATTAATATTAATGTACCGCCAAACTCGGTACGAGTGTCGTCATCGCTTGGGTTATCCAAAAGAGCGATTTATAGGTCATGTTACCACTGTTGAAAATTCTATTACGTTTAGTTAGAGCGCGTAGGCTTTGGCATAGCATAGTATATGTAGATGTTTTACGGCACTGTAGACACATAAATGACAGTTACAGAGCCAGCAAGGCCCTTGTTTTGATATAATATTTGACTAGTATTTGTTTCTGGCGTCTTTTATTTTATTATTGTGGGTGCTTTACGTAAAAGACCAATTAAAAATTTGGGCGGCACTGCCGTGCTCTATGGACGAACCGCGCCTGGTAGGCATGGTCTTTGATGCTAGCAATGTCGGACGGAAGTGTATAAAAGCCAAGGTCACAGGCAGGTGGCGTGGCGAGATTGCCGTGTGAAATCTTTTCTATGAAGATTTTCTGTCGCACATTTCCCAAAGTCATCTCCTTCAATGGCTTACTTTGTACCGTATCCTTGAATGATTGGTTATGGAAAACGCCCAGTTTCTTAATCTGTTTAGTTGAAAAAACGATTCATTTTCCGGTTTATTCTGAGCAAGACTCGGTGTATTTGTCCGTTTCTTTCGTAGAATCTTCGAGTCCTTAAATAGTTTACCAAGGGAAATGTTCTGTTCTTTCGATGGTTCATGTGTGGGATCCAGTTGTGCAGGAACTAGATGTGTAGAAGTCGTTTGTGTTGGACCCGGTTGTGAAGAAGCCAATAGTGTAGGATCTCGTTGTGTAAGAATCGGTTGTGTTGGATCCGGTCGCAAAGACGCTTTGTTGGTTTCTTTGAGACTCTCTATGAAATAGGAACTGTCACGTGGTCTAACCGTGTCAAGGTCACCCTCATCAAGTTCTCTGGACCTGTGAAAAGCGTCACGAGTAGGTTTGATCGTGGCCTCTGATCTCACGAGTCGTGTGGCTATAACCGGTTCTTCAGCACCGGTTCTGGATGAATCGGACGCGCTTGGTATACACACCAGAAGATGATGTTTTAACTTTCTTTGCAGTGTGTACAATCCCACATTTTTTCTTTACAGTATGCATAATTGCAGCATCAGTTTTTGAGTTGGGTGCGTTTCTAGTTTCACTCTTTATGTTTGGTGTGACTCTAGCTTCACACTTTGTGTTAGTGATTCTAGCTTCACTCTTTTGGTTAGGTGTGATAATAGTAGCTGCATTCTTTTTGTTAGGTGTGATTTTAGCTTCGCTCTTTGTGTTTAATGTAATCCTAGCTTTACTCTGTGTTTGCGCAGTAATTATAGTATCACTTTTTGTGCTATTTTTTATTTTAGCTTTGCTCTCTGTGTTTGGTGAGATTTTTGCATCACTCTTTAATCTGGGCGTGATTTTAGTTTCACTCTTTGTTTTAGATATTAAAACAACAACAGTTTTCATCTCGGTGTCTATGTTTGTGGAACGAAGGTTTGCATCCGCGGAATCTAGAACCAAGTGAGTGCCAGCCTTTTGCCTGCTGTGCTCTCTCGGACCCTAGGATCGCCTCAGGTGACTCGGGACGTCAGAGTGTGACCCTCGACCTTTGACACCACCTGTCTGCGTTACACTCAACCTTTGACTCCAACGAGACGGCTGGATGATAGGCATGGCTACCACATGAATGTCATCATCTATGTTCTGGAGGCGTTCTGGGCTTCACCCTTAGCGATGTACGCAACAGTATCTTCGGGGATTTATCGAGGACTTCTAGCCGACAGTTCGCCTTCACAAGTCGTGCGAATTCTTACCGAAAATTTGTTCAGAAGTTCTATTTTCAGTTTTCGGGGAGCAAAAATATCTGCGGAGGTGGCGGAAGTATTTGCGAAGGCCAAGGGTAAATTTTTAGCCCCTACTACGTACAGCGGAACACCCGATAGCTG
>NW_004797930.1:364002-365993 GCF_000002075.1 Aplysia californica | reverse complement strand
CCCCCCCCCCCCCAGTCCGACGTCTCTTAGAAGTTGAATCGAGACGTTTCGTTTTCGCGAGAAGAATTAAGAATTGCACTTTGCCTTTAGCAACCGGCTGAAGGAACGTATAGCGAAGCGGTTCAAGCTGTGATATTTTCTCCTTCTCTGCAACAACGCTTTCCCACCTTCCGGGGTTTCCCTTTATTTCTGTAAACACCATGATTTTGGGAAAAACTGAATTCCCCGCCCATCTTCTGTATATACGTTTACATTTCCGCTTCGAGGGTCTTTTTGGCAGCATGGGACTTTGGTCTACATGCATTTGACCTAACTTGTTCTGGTCCGAAGCAGAGAAGTTCATGACATGGGCCGTGTAGTGGACTTTGTCACCGGACATTTTCCTTGACCTCAGTGACCCACAATCCTCCACAGGTGTCCTGATGCGGGCTGCAAGCTTAGGCATTTTTTTAACTTACATATCGGCAGAGAAAGTTTCCCTTCATCTCTAAAGTAGTATCCCTCGTATGTTGTCTCTTGTTTGGGGTATATTTTGTAGGTTCAGCTACCCTATTTAGATGTGAGCTCTCAAGAGCGAGTTTCTGTGATAAAACAGACTCAAAGGATTGCCTATTTCGTTTTACGCCCACATAATGTATTATTCTCAAACTTGGTAAAGTACTTATTCTCAAGGGAGGATGTAGCCTTGCCTTCTCCCCGTACAGGAAATCGGTCGGGGATTCCCCCTCGTTTAATTATGTGTTGTTGTTGGCGTTCTCACCTGTTCTTCCCAGGTCGTTTAATCTCGCTCGTGTGATCGGACACTATGGTTTCTTACAGCTCTTGCTGAAAGTCCATGTTTTGGGTATATCACTCATAGTGCACTCTGCTTGATGGATTTGTCTCTTTTTGGTGTAGGCCCTATTTGTTTTTGTTTGATGCCTACGGTCTCTGCTTGGTGAGTTCGGTGATTTTGTTGCATGATTTATAAGACCTTGTTTGATGACCTTGTTGAATAAGTTTGTTTAAGGACCTGATTTTGATTTAATGACTCAATTGATAAAGCCGGTTTTAGAAAAACTCTGGTGGACGTCTAGGAGAAGACACAATGCAGCAGGAGCAAAAAGGACAAAAAGACAACTGTTTAGAACAAGCGGATAATTATGGAATCATTCCCTTCTTCTTTTATTTTAGATATATTTTTTAAACTCTACCATCGACACAATTGGGATTATTCAGGAGGCTGGTTTCTGACTCTGCCTATCAGAGTGAACTTGAACTGAAAAAGATACAACATCGCAGCAGAGAGATCCACATGTTCAATGAAAACTTCTACCCACTCGGTAGTCGAACTCAGGCATCCTGCGTGCGACAGCAAAGCGCCTAATTGCTACACCGCAGACTCTCGTGGGATCTCACTGCATACATTCGATCAGTGGAGTAAAAGCAATACCGTGTAGGTTATTTGAAAAGTGCGAACTCTGAATTTAATTTCAGTCTCCGATAGAGCCAAGTCAAGTGGGTTGAGAGCCTTAAATACTTCACGGAACGACCTGCCTGCAAGAACGCACAGTATGTGGTTCGAACCAGGGCCATTCTTTCCATAGCGCAGCATGGTACCAACTGAACTAATGGAGTATGATATACTTATAAAATCATAATTCCGTAGGAGGGGAGGGGTGGAGGTGTTAGCAGGGGGTTGGGGATGAGAGTAAGAGTGGAGAGGAAGGCAGATGGTAGAACAGGATCAGAGAACATGAAAGGGGGAGAGAGGAGGAAGGTTTAGAGAAAAAGTTTCTTTAGTCGCCAGCTTGTTTTGTTCAAAGGAACTTTTGACTGAGAGGCGAACACTGCACATCTTAGAGCGTAAGAGCAACTTACTTTTAACTATTATAGCTGTCATCATAATTATGAATGTCCCTATTAATAATATCACCATCATCATCATCATCATCATCATCATCATCATCATCATCATCATCATCATCATCATCATCATCATCATCATCATC
>NW_004797930.1:361476-362577 GCF_000002075.1 Aplysia californica | reverse complement strand
TGATGATGATGATGATGATGATGATGATGATGATGATGATGATGATGATGATGATGATGATGATGATGATGTAATTGTTGTTGTAGTTGGTATTCAAACATTCTGCCCTCTCCCCAAACCCTCTTTTAAATAAAAGACCCCTAATTATTTTTAATTGAAAAAGTTTTGTTTCAGTTTTAATGAGTGTTTTACGGCACTTGCAACACAATAAGGTCATATAAGTTCCGAAGAGTTAGAGGTGTTACAAGAGAGTAACACACACAAAAAAGAAGGAGAAGGAGAGATAAGGGTGATATACGTTTGATAAGAAAGAAGAAGCAAACCACACCAGAGCATACACCAACCACGCACAAATAGAAAATGTACCCCAACATCGATAAGAAGACACGAAAGTAAGCCCATAGAATTGTGGGCACACTGACCTCTGATGTTATGTTTAAGGACTCGAAGACTGACGTCAGCAGCGGTTACGTTGAAGAAAAAGCGTGAAAGGGAAAAGAGATACCCTTTTTCTTCCAGTGACAGGGTTAGAGGTGGACTAATAGTCTAGAATATTTGATACTGTCATCCTAGTTAAAAAAGAAGAAAATGTCCTCCTAGTGTCCGTGTGGTGGTGTTCTGTAGTTGTAGGCCCTGTGCTTAGAGTGTATGTGCGGACGTGTTGTGATTTCGGCGGGATTCTTTTGTGTGGTTGTTGCTGTGTGTTAGTGTGTGTGTGGGTGACACACGAACCTAAGGTAAGTTAATATATTGTGTGTGTTTGTGCATGTGTGTGTTTGTGTGTGTGTGTGCGTGTGTGAGATATTGTGCGTGTCAATGTGTGTATATTATGTGTGTCTATGTATGTGTGTGTGTGTTTGTGTGCGCGCGTGTGTGTGTGTTTGCGCGTATGCATGTGTTTGTGTATGTATATATTTATGTGTGAGTGCGTGTGTGTCTGTCTAGTTGGCGGGCTGTCTCTGTGCGTTTGTGCTTGCTTTTTGTGCTCAGGGCCAGGCGTGTATGTGGGGGCGTTTGGTGATTTCGGCGGTTCCCATGTGTATGTGTATACGTGGAACGAATAAGATAAAGTAAGTTATCTGTGCGCGCGCGCGCGGTGTG
>NW_004797930.1:344997-360721 GCF_000002075.1 Aplysia californica | reverse complement strand
ATTACTATTATTATTATTATTATTATTATTTTTATTATTATGGAAGTAATAGTAGTAGTAGTAGTAGTAGTAGTAATTGCTTGCACCGTGCTTGGAGAGTATGTACAGACCTTTTGTGTTTTTGGCAGACTTTTTTGTGTGGGTGTATGTACATGTGTGTGAGTGTGTGTGTGTGTGGGAGGAGGGGTGTGACAGACGAGTCTTAGGTAAGTTATGTGTGTGTGTGTGTGTGTGTGTGTGTGTGTGTGTGTGTGTGTGTGTGTGCGCGCGTGTGTACTTTAATGTGTGTTTGTGTAATAATATTACCATCATTATTGTGGTTAGCTGGGTGATTTCGGGAACGTAATCGAGTACAGTAGGCTACCTATTTGACATTGAAGAAAACAAGGGCAGGCCGAGGCGTGAGCCACGGACTGGGGAAGACTGCGTGAGTTGCAGTCGAGGTGCAGAGCAAAGAGTTGTCACCAGTCACTAGAAGTTTGATAGCTCCTCCCTAATATTAGTACAATGTATTTTGCTAGAATTAATTGCGGTGAGAATTTGGTTAGAAACCGAAGAAAACCTGGCAACTCAGCGCTCCCAAACAACGGAAGTAGATAAAGTCTGCGGGGTCAACAATTGCTGCGCCTTGATTCAAGTCAACTAATCCCCGACTCAGACATTCAAAACTTTTAACTAGGCCTAAAAATGCGCAAACTGCCGTAATTTTGTCGTGAACAGATGGTATAACAGTGGCTTTCGGTCTCCCATCATGATTTTGGAAGCCATTGAGTATAATCTAGATTTAATAGTGGTCGCTCGTTACGGAAGTCCTCCCAAATAACAAGCGTGTATAGTTAAACCTCAAGCTATTTCGGCGAGGTGCTCTATCTAGAGCCAGATATTAAGTGCTAGTGATGGCATCGAAAATAACGACGGACATGGTCAAGCCATTCAGTGGCAATAGTGAAGTTGTTGCATGGTTGGCTAAGGTTAAACTCGTCGTGGGTTTGAAGAACATTCAGGATCTTGCGAAGTTTATCCAACCAGCCACCGCTGTTCCTGGAGGGTAATGCATTGGCGTTGTACTTACACTACTTACAGCTCAGTGAGCTCGAAAGATCACAATATCAGACAACCGAGAAGCGTCTTCTAGAGGCATTCACAGACAGCTCATTTGTTGCGTTCAATAAGTTGACACAAAGGAGGTGGGACGGTGAGCATGTTGATGTATTCGCGAACGAAGGAGATTGGGAGGGTTGGCTGGATTTTCAGGCAGCGAACTGGATAGAATGGTTAGGCTATCCTTTGTAAGTGGATTCCCTGACCTGATATCGTGTGATCTCCAACAGATGAGCTGGGTCATCGAAGTTGAACTGTCAGATGTAATAGCAAGAGCTAGGATCCTTACGGCAAGCAAGACTGGAATGGTCCGTGTTGCGGCGGCAGGCGGAGCCATGGCAAACGAAATGGGAAGCCACAGTCAACGTGTGAGGGCATTTAAAGACTATTGTTATCGGTGTGGTGGACCCCTTATGGCTAAGTTTTTTTAGTCATCGTGCTGACATTGTTTGCTACCACTGCAATGGAGTTGTGCACATAGCCAGTCGATGCAGTCAGAGGGGAAACGGTGTCTGTCTGTAGAAACAGGAAAACTAGCTTCGGGTGGCTGCTGCGCCGGCAGCTACCCGTTTGAAAAGAGGGCGCAGTCTTTACCGATAATTCAAGTTGACGTGAAGGGAGCTAAAGTCAAAGCATTGGTAGATACAGGTTGTATGGTAAAAGTGGTCAGTTCACACGTAGTCGGAAATTGCGAGAGCGAGAACTATAATATGGTAACTTTTGATGGTTCACGCGTGAAGTGTCAGGGGAAGAAAGAGCTAATCATTGACGTGCGAGGAGTCTCGGTCTCCGTAAATGCAATTGTCTCAGATTCTATTCTGTCTGATATTGATGTGTTGCTGGGAATGGATGCTATAAATAGCCTGGGAGGAGTTTCAGTCAAACATGGTACAGTTGAGTTTGGTGTCAAATGGTGTGGGGCAGCGGAAATGGAAACTGAATCTGATCCACCAGACCAGGCAGGGAGGAACAAAAAGCGAGCAGAGAGCGCTGTTTACGAACACAGTGAGGTTGAGGTTATTGACGACAGTGATTTTAAAGCAGTTTTTTATGGCAATACATGGACAGTAGAGTGGAAATGGAAAAGGGATCCTCCCCACTTGAAGAATAAGATCGGATGGTATGGTAAACAGATGGATATGGAGACTACGGAAGGGTTTGAGAAAGAGATACAAAGTTGGATAGAAGAAGGAATACTTTTACCATGAAATGAGACAGTAGAATTAGGCATAATTTCGCTTAAGCTGTTGTTCAACCTACCAAGAACAAGGTAAGACCTGTCTTTGACTACGGAGAGCTGAATAAATATGTAAGTAGTCACACGGGGGGGGACTTCACGGATTTATGCGGCGAGACATTGCGAGAGTGGAGACAGACGACAGGTGCAGCAACGATTGTCGACCTGAAAGGAGCTTACCTTCAAATTCGGGAGTCACAAGATCTATGAAAGTATCAACTAGTGAATTTCAAAGGTTAAGCTTATTTGCCTGACAAGACTTGGATTCGGTCTTACATCGGCACCCCGCATCATGAGTAAGGATGAGAAGATAGACTCTGCCACGCAGTCCTGCATTGATAACATTCTGCTGGATGAGAGCAAGGTAACATCAGCTGCACTGGTGAAGCACCTGGGAAACTATGGGTTGACAACTAAAGAACCAGAGCCATTGGATGGTGGCGCTGCGTTAGGATTGAAGTTGAAATCTGATTCCACAAGAGATCTCATATTTTCCAGAGCCAACAGGATTCCGCATGCAGTGTCTAAAGTAACCAAACGGGAGTTGTTCTCGATCTGCGGAAAACTTACAGGTCATTATCCTGTAGCTGGATGGTTAAAAATAACATGCAGCTACATAAAGAGAAGGGAAAATGGTACCAATTGGAAGGAGATTGTAGAAGATGAAGTGGAGAAAATGTTGAAGGAAATGTTGAGCAGCTTGTCTAATGAGGATCCTGTCAAAGGCAAATGGTCCGTGCCTAAAGCAACAAAAGGAACCGTATGGTGTGATGCTAGCAGTATCGGATATGATGTGTTACTTGAGGTCAATGGCAACGTGGTAGAGGATGCTGCATGGCTTCGGAAATCTTTAGATTTTGATCATATCAACGTAGCAGAGCTGGAGGCTGTGATGAAAAGTGTAAACATGGCCATCAAGTGGAACATCTCTGAAATCGAAGTTATCACTGAATCAGCAACGGTGGCTGGTTGGATCAAAACTGTTCTATCGGAAGAGAGGAGAGTGCACACCAAAGGGCCAGCTGAGTTGATTGTGAAGAGACGATTAGGGATATTGAAAAGCCTAATTAATGAGTTTGGTCTGGTTATGTCGATCACCTTGGTTCCGACCAGAAAGAACAAAGCAGACATTCTGACAAGAGTGCATGAGGAGTGCTTTTAAGCACTGGCGGGTATGGAATGGAGGAGGGAGAACCAGAACCATGCGTATGTGCTACTGGTCATCTTGACTTGAAAGACTTGCACGATATGCACCATATGGGGGTACACCGTACTTTGTATTTGGCTCGGAAGGTGCTACCAGAAACGAGCCGTGCTGATGTTTAAAAAGTCATACAAGCTTGTGAGCAATGTCAGTCTATCGATCCTGCACCAGTTGTCCATGAGGAGGGCAACCTAGATGTCTCTACAGACTGGACAAGATTGGCAATAGACATAACTCACCATCATCAAGTGCCATACCTGTCAATTGTTGAATGTGGCCCAGAGCGATTCGCAATTTGGAAGAAACCGAAAAGAGAGACAGCTGGGTTCGAGACGGAAGTAGCTGAAAAACTCATGTTAGAGAGAGGACCAGTGGCGAGATCTTAATGGATAATGGCACAGTGTTTCACTCAGATTGGTTTTGGCAGATGCTTAAGAAATGGAATATCAAACCATTGTTTAGAGCTGCATATAGGCCTAAGGGAACGGGATTGTTGAGAGACACCAGCGTACAGTGAAGTCCATTGCAGAAAGAGGAAACATTTCCCCCCAAGAAACTGTGTTTTGGTACAACTCAACACCAAGGCCAGGTTTGGACCCAGCATCAGTGAGAGCTGTTTACCGTTATGATTGGAGAAACCATATCGTTGTTAATGAAGAAGAAATTCAAGACGGGCTAGGAAGATTTGAAGTTGGAGATGATGTTTGTGTTAACCCCCCCCCCCCCCCACCCCCCGAACTCTTAACTTTTTCCTCAGCCGATGTCAAGCATGGTGTGCAACACTTTATTCCCACCAAAGATCAATCTGTTTTTGCTCGTGCTCGTCGTCTGGCACCAGACAAACTCGCGTCTGCAAAGAAAGAGTTCGTTGAGATGGAGAAAATGGACATAATACGGAAATCAAACAGCCCCTCGGCATCGCCTCTGCATGTTGTGCCTAAAAACGACGGAGGTTCCCGCCCATGAGGAGATTACCGCAAGTTGAACGATGCTACAGTCCCAGATCGTTACCCCATACCCCATATTCAGGACTTTTCTGCTCGTCTAATTGGTAAGACCATTTTCTCTAAAATTGATCTTGTTCGAGGATATCATCAGATCCCCATGGCGCCCGAGGACGTACCTAAAACGGCAGTGATCACACCCTTTGGTTTGTGGGAATTCTTGAGGATGCCATTCGGGTTAAAGAATGCAGCACAAACATTTCAGCGACTGATGGATACAGTGCTTCAGGACCTAGATTGTGCATTTGTATATCTGGACGATATCCTAGTTGCTAGTTCATCAGCCCAGTCTCACGTCGACGACCTCAACGCAGTTTTTCAGCGGTTGCGACACCATGGATTGGTGATTAAACTGGAAACATGTCTTTTTGACGTTACATCACTTGATTTTTTAGGACATCGGGTTTCTGCGTCAGGTTCATCACCTATGCCCACTAGGGTTGACGCCGTTAAGAAGTTTCCTAAGCCAAATACTGTCAAAGCGCTGCAGGCGTTTCTGGGTATACTGAATTTTTACCATCGTTTCATTCCCAACATCGTTGCGATTTTGCACCCTCTTTACCACGCTCTGAAAACAGAAGCCTCGTCAAGCTCTAAGTTGGACCGATGAAATGAACCAGGCATTCCTTTCGGGTAAACAAGCCTTGGCAAACGCATCTATTCTGGTTCATCCGTGCGCAGATTGCCCAATCGCTCTCACTTGTAGAGGAATATCATTCAGTAGCTACAAGACCACATGTGTGTGCCATCATTCGTATCTGTTCCTTGTGTCCATTATTATTATTTCCCTTATTTGTCAATCATATTCACCTGCTTTATTTCTGTTCCGTTTCTGTCCCAGTCATGCATCGTCTGACGTATGTCTTCATTGTGCTTGATTATTAAAGTTCTAGTCAAGTCACAAAGAGTGTTGACATTTATTTATGAAGACATAAGAGATACATCATGACCACCATCCCTTGCCCTGCCCCGGGCTGCGACGTGGTGTGGCCTGCATCTACGCCGACCGAGGTGTTGACACGCCTCATTGACATCCACGCCACCACAGCCCATACAACACGAGCGAATGCACCGACTGCGGCAGCCAAGGCTGAGAAAGTGCGACGCCCTGCCGTGTCTGCATCCTGAACGAGCGAGGCGTGGTCATACTTCACCCAACGGTGGGCCGACTACAAACAAACGACTCGCCTCACTGGCGCAGACATCGTCTTCCAGCTTCTCGAGTGCTGCGATGAGTCGCTACGAAAAGATCTCACAAGGACATTCGGCGCCCTAGCCTCCAGCGAAGAACATCAAGAGCCTGGCGGTGCGCCAGGAAAACATCATGGTAGCACGGGTACAGCTACATCAAATGAGGCAAGACCGGGACGGGCCTGTCAGAGCCTTCGCCGCCCGCCTCATGGGCCATGCTGGGGTTTGCAACTTCAAGATATAATGCCCTAGGTGCCCTCCAGATGTCCACGAACCCAGCGTGAACTATAGCGATATGATGATTCGTGACGTCCTCATCCGAGGTCTAATTGATGAGGAGATCCGACTCGACATCTTAGGTGAGTCAAAGCAGGACATGTCCCTTGAGGATGCACTCTGCTACGTGGAGGCGAAGGAGAGTGGCAAGAGGTCAGCCAGTCGCCTCGTTGAAAGCTGCTCCAACACCACGGCAGCGGCCACAAGCTCCTACAAGCGCAGTGAGAAACTCGGCACACAGGGCAACTTGTTCCACAGTAAGGGCCAAGCGTTCCCCTGCAATTACTGCGGCAAACTGGACCATGGGAATGGTAGACAGTAACGTATGAAGAAGTGTCCGGCATTTGGTAAAAGATGCACCAGGTGTGGCCTATCCAATCATTTCGCCAACCTCTGCCGACAGTCGTCACGGAATCGCAACCCCACCAATGCCCTGGATGACTCTGCTGCCACCTTTGACAGTCTATGCGGTGCAGATTCCGCCACACCGGTGTCTAATGCGCACTCTGTATCCCTAGACCATCATGTATACGAGTTTTGCAGGGCATGGGAGAAGCGAGCATCCGACCATCAGCATTTTGTGAACGTCACCATCCAGGCAGTGCGTTCAGACGCCAAATCTCTCGGCTTCCCGCCATCTCTGAGAGGCAGCACCTCTCCCGTCAAGTACCAAGCTATGGCAGACACTGGGTGGCAGTCGTGCCTGGCGGGCGTAGCACTCTTGACTAGGGTGAGCCTCACTCGCCGTCATCTCCTCCCTGTCAACATGAAGATGACAGCTGCGAATCGTGGGGCCATTGACATCATCGGAGCCCTTCCCCTTCGTATTTCTGGTACATCTCCGTCCAACACCAAGCTGGTGACCCACCAGATGGTGTACTTCACCACATCCACTGGTCGAGTGTTCCTAAGCAAGCAAGCCTGTTTGGCTTTGGGAATAATCCCTCCTAGCTTTCCGATCATTGGCGCCACCAGTGCAGCAATCAATTCGAAGGACAAGCCGGCTTGCGGGTGCTCACGCCGCCAATCCCCTCCGCCACCACCAACCTCCCTCCCGCTTCCTGCCACAGAAGAGAACAGAGAGGGCTTGGAGCAGTGGCTCCTAGATCACTACAGGTCCAGTACCTTCAACGTGTGTGAACATCAACCTCTACCGATGATGTCTGGCCCTCCGATCCACCTCATGGTGGACCCTGACGCCCGTCCCGTGGCCCACCACACCCCCATCCCTGTCCCTGTCCATTGGCAAGACGAGGTCAAAGCCGGCCTAGATCAAGATGTGCGACTGGGGGTCATCGAGCCTGTCCCCGTCGGCACCCTAGTCACCTGGTGTCACAAGATGGTGATCTGTCCGAAGAAGTCGGGTAAACCAAGGCGCACGGTTGACCTCCAACCGCTTAACCGACATGCAGCGCGGGAGACACACCACACTCAGTCTCCCTTCCACCAGGCCCGCAAAGTGCCACCCTACACGAGGAAATCGGTTTTTGACGCGTGGAATGGCTACCATAGCATCGCTCTTGCTGAAGAGGATAGACATTTGACGACGTTTATCACCCCATGGGTTCGTTATCGCTATCTCGTGGCCCCTCAAGGCTACATGTCATCCGGGGATGGATACAGCCGCCGCTTCGATGAGATCGTTGCCGACTTCCCACACAAAACCAAATGCATTGACGACACCCTTATGTGGTCAAACTCTATTGAGGAAGCCTTTTTTCAGGCCGTCAAGTGGCTTGACCTATGTGGCACCAATGGCATCATACTCAACCCATCCAAGTTTCAATTCGCCAAAACTACGGTTGAGTTTGCAGGTTTCGAAATAACTCCCTCCACCGTACGCCCATGTGCCCGCTACCTGGAGGCCATTCGACAGTTCCCCACACCTCGGAACATCACCGACGTCAGGAGCTGGTTCGGTCTCATCAATCAGGTATCCTATGCCTTCGCTTCCGCTGAACGCATGCTCCCATTCCGGGAAGCCCTGAAGCCGGGAAAGCGCCTCGAATGGACAGAGGAGCTCGACCGTCTGTTTGAATGGTCAAAGGAGGCCATCATCAACGAAATCCACCAAAAGGTTGAAATATTTGACAAGAAGAAACCAACTTGCCTAGCCACCGACTGGAGCAAGGATGGCATAGGCTTCTGGCTCTTCCAGAAACATTGTACATGTCTTTCGGAAAAAGCCATTTTGCTGCAAAACTGGCTGGAAGATCACCCTGGTCGGTAGTCGATTAACATCAGGAGCCGAGTCCCGCTATGCGCCCATAGAAGGTGAGCCCCTGGCTGTGGTTGATGCACTAGACAAAGCACGCCATTTCACCTTGGGTTGTTCCGACCTGATCGTGGCGGTGGACCACAAACCTCTTTTGGAGACGTTTGGGGACCGGTGTCTCGACGATATCCCCAATCCCCGCCTCAGGAACCTCAAGGAGAAGTCCCTTAGATATCGCTTCCGCATCGTCCACATCCCCGATCTACGCCATGCTGCAGCAGATGCCGTCTCCCACAGACCAGTGGGCAGCCCTAACACTCTCAGGCTCCCTGATGATGCTGCTCCCATTCTGCTCCCTGATGACCCTCCCTTGACACCTGAACTGCCACACGACTTTCTTTCAGCCATCCGCACCCAGGAACTGGATGACACCAACCAGGTATGCTCCAAACCTGACCTCTCTCCAACTAAGGTGATCAAGTCATTGACTTGGGACGAGATTCGACTTGCAATATCCAGCGACTCTACAAGTCCCCTGATCTTCGCCCATACCATCAATTCCGTGAGTTTCTCACGACATTTAATGGTATCATCCTGTACCACGACCGGGTAGTCATCCCCTCGTTGCTCCGTGAGCGAGTCCTCCAGTCTTTACACTCTGCTCACCAGGGTGTGTCCCAAATGTGCTCTCGAGCTGAGGCCTCGTTTTTCTGGCCTGGCATGACCCCGGCCATCACTGACGTGCGAGCCCGCTGTCAGTCATGCAACCGCATGGCACCTTCCCAGCCGAGTGCACCTCCCACCCCTCCAATAGCACCGGCATACCCGTTCCAATGTATTGCGGCGGATTATTTTCATCATCGAGGCCACAGCTACCTAGTTGCTGTCGACTGGTACAGTAACTGGCCTATCGTTGAAGAAGCCTCCCATGGATCTGCCGGCCTCGTTGCCGCGTTGCGTCGCATCTTCGTCACGTATGGCATCAGTGATGAACTGACATCGGACGGAGGCCTAGAGTTCACGTCCCTGGCAACCTCCACCTTCCTTGGCAACTGGGGTGTCCACCACAGGGTCTCCTCAGTCGCCATTCCCCACTCTAATTGTCGCGCTGAAGTTAGAGTAAAGACAGTGAAACGGTTGATCATTGACAACACGGGTGCACAAGGATCTTTAAACACTGACAAGTTCCAGCGCGCAATGCTGTAATACAGGAACACTCCTGATCGTGACACCCACCTATCCCCAGCGATGTGTATCTTTGGACGTCCAATACGGGACTTCATCCCCATCCACCCAGGGAAGTATCAGCCTCACAGTATCTGGCGTGAAACCCTTCTGTCGCGAGAGGAGGCACTGAGGAACCGGCACATGTGCACCGCTGAGCGCCTCTCTGAGCACACTCGCATCTTACCTCCACTCGTCGTCGGTGACTGTGTGCGCATACAGAACCAAACGGGAACCCACCCGACCAAATGGGACAAGACGGGCATTGTAGTCGAAGTACGTCAATTTGACCAGTACTTCGTTCGAGTGGATGGCTCTGGCCGCATCACTCTTCGCAACAGAAAGTTCCTCCGCAACTACATGCCTGTGGTCCCACGCTCACCACTGACAATGATCCCGGGTGGCACCTCACCACCACAGCCGGTGCCTCAGAATGTTCACATCCCCGGGCATGCCAAGACCAGCGTGACCTCGCCGCCCTCTCCTTGCCCGGATCTACCGCAACCAGCTGGCGTTCAGGACCCCCCAGCACACGATCCATCGATGCCTACTGTTCCCGAATCCGGGCAAGAATTAACACCTGATCCACGCCCTGCTGTCGAGACGGTGGTTCCTCAACCTCAGGCTCAAGCCACCCCGCGTGCTCTACATTCGCTCCAGCCGCACAACGCCCCTGGCATACAAGAGCAAGATGCTCCCATAAGCGTGAGCACGCCTCCGGGCGGCCCTTGGCGATCAGCAAGACTATTGGCCAGACAGAGCCCTAAGCCAATTGACTCTAAATCTTAGTCTGATTCAGACATTCAGTGATCAATCATTTGTTCCTTGTTATATCACCATTATTTCTTGACATTACATCAGTCTTATCTGTTCTACTCCAAAGATTTGGGGGGGGGGGGGGGGCGTAGAGGAATATCATTCAGTAGCTACAAGACCACATGTATGTGCCGTCATTCGTATCTGTTCCTTGTGTCCATTATTATTATTTCCCTTATTTGTCAATCATATTCATCTGCTTTATTTCTGTTCCGTTTCTGTCCCAGTCATGCATCGTATGACGTATGTCTTTATTGTGCTTGATTATTAAAGTCCTCGTCAAGTCACAAAGAGTGTTGACATTTATTTAACTTGTGATGCATCTGATGTGGCAGTCGATGCTGTCCTCGAGCAATACAAGAATGGTCGTTGGGAGCCTCTCGCCTTTTTCAGCCAGCAACTACGTAAGCCGGAAATGAAATACAGCACCTTTGATAAAGAGCTTTTAGGTGTACACCTTGCAATACGCCATTTCCGGTACATGGTGGAAGGTAGGCAATTTATTATCTACACCGATCACAAACCGTTGGTCTCTGCAATGTCAAAAACTACAGACTTGTGGTCAGCCCGGCAGCAAAGACAGCTGTCTGCTATCTCGGAATTCAGCACTGACATCAGGCACAAATCCGGGAAGACAAACATTGTTGCCGATTATCTCTCACGTGAAGAACATCTCTGAAAAGTTTGTGTGGCATGTCCTACGACGTCAGGTCCGCATTAGGGTGAAACAGTGTCACGAATGCCAGACGTCGAAAATCCAGAAAACACCCGTGCTCCTCTAGAGACATTTAGAGTACCCGACAAGCGGTTTTCGCACATCAATATTGATATAGTGGGTCCACTTCCTCAGTCCTGTGGTCAACGGTATCTTTTAACTATTATTGACCGCAACATACGATGGCCAGAGGGGATCCATATGCCTAACATAACAACAGACGAATGTGTTAACGCTCTCATAGGAGGCTGGATCTCCCGTTTTGGTGTTCCTGCCGATATAGCATCGGATCGAGGATCTCAATTCACTTCTGCAATTTGGACTGATATAGCTCAACGCCTGGGAGTCCACTTACACAGAACAACGGCTTTTCACCCCCAAGCAAATGGAATGATCGAACGGTTCCATCGCTCACTTAAAACGGCATTGAAGGCCAGACTCACTGGGTGGAAGAACTTCCTTGGGTACTCCTTGGGCTACGAACCGCTCCCAAGGATGACCTGGGATATTCATCAGCAGAACTGGTCTATGGCGAGCCACTGACCGTTCCAGGCGATCTTTTACCCTCTGAAGCATCTACCTGGTCAACAACAGATTTTTTGACCACTTTTTGAGCTAAAGCACAGTTCACTAGGCTTAGACCGGCTATCCACCACAGTGACCCAGTCACATTCTTCCCACCATCTTTGTTAACAGCAAAGTATGTTTACATCCGCACAGATACCGTGAAAGGTTCACTTCAAAGACCATACACAGGTCCTTACATGGTTCTCGCCACGGGAGAAAAGACCTTCCTTCTGGACATCGGGGGCCGCACGGAACGCATCTCAGTAGATCGCCTCAAGCCTGCCCAGGTAGACCCTACCCAACCTGTCCATCTACAGTAACCAGCACGACGCGGCCGCCCTCCGGTGTTACGGGAACCAAAGCCTACCGTTAGGAACACCGATGGGCGAGAGCAAGATACTGAGGCCGTTCACCACCGACAACTCACGACACGTGCTGGACGTCAAGTGCGTCCACCCACACGCTACCAATGATCCCATGAGACGCCTGTGCTGGGGGAAGGTGTGTGGCGACTAACCTTGTGTGTTGTTATGTGTAGTACGTGAGTTCATGAGTGAGAGTTCAGGGAAAGTCGCCAACCTGTCGAGTGAATGTACGAATGTCATGTCTCGTCCTGAGGCCTTATTTGTGTGTGTATCTCGCTTCATGTGACAACAGGATTATGCTCGCTGCCTTTCTACGTGTTCTAATATTTTGCTGAACGAAAGGACATGTATGCTACAAACCACTATTATTATTATTATTATTATTATTATGATTACAACTACTACTAATACTATTACTATCAATATTATAGTTGTTCCGCTCAATTTACTGATCGGGCAACCTTGATTGCGCTGCGCGTTTTAACGATCGTATAACTGCTCAGTAATCTGAAGATTATGTTAATATTTTATATTTTTTCCATATTTGTTCTTTTGATTCACTTCCATCTTTATTCTTTTACTCACATCAATGAACATTCACACATATTTTCAAAAGTGTGAAAATATAAAAATTAAAATTAATATATACTGAAGAGCTCACAAGAATGAGACAATGCCAGGTATCAAATTCAAATTTATTTGATTTATACCTTATTTTTAACTCTTTTTTTTTTACTTCCATCTGTATTCTTAATTTCAGATCAATTAGATCTATATATTTTCAAACGTGTCAAAATATGAAAATTAAAATTAGAATTAAAATTTTTGAAAATGTATGAAACTGAAAAACCCACAAGAATGATACAATGCAAGGTATCAAACTCACATTTTATTTATTTCATATTTTTTAAATATTTTTTTTTCACTTCCATGTTTATTCTTTTACTCGCACCAAGGAACATTCACGGATATTTTCAAAAGTGTAAAAATATGAAAATTAAAAATGAAATTAAAGTTAAGACATGAAACTGAAAAGCTCAGAAGAATGATTCAATTATACGATCATTGAAACGCGCTGCGCAATCATAAGATTGCTGGACAATCTTAATTGCCACGCAATTATTCGATCAGTCAATTGCTCGGAACATATTCATTATTCAATCTATTAAAAAGCACCATTTGCAAGGTCTTGTAAGTGAAGGAAAATGATGGCCATCAAATAGGACAGCTTTCATTTAAAAAAACAATAGCAGGCTATGACCTTGTGAGAGAAGAGAGTGGTTGGGTTGTACTAATCGATAACCATTTAACGAGTGCCAGGTGTGTGTGTGTGTTTGTGTGTGTGTGTGTGTGTGTGTGTGTGTGTGTGTGTGTGTGTGTGTGTGTGTGTGTGTGTGTGTTATATTTATATACATATACAGTGGCGTCAAAACGAAACTTGAAAATGTAATCACCCAATCATTGTGTTAAAGCTTTGCTCTACTCGTTCATGCAGCATTCCAATTTAAAGCTAAATAAAATCTGCATCATCTGACACATTAATACACAATAGTTAATTTATGCTAAGAAAAGCCAGAGATATGGTCACTCAAAACTGACAACAGGTCTAAGGTTTGGACACAATTTTCCAGTAAATTGAATATATGTTGATTCCTATGGAAGTTCCTTGTACTTTTATGTTGAAATACGATAATGAAAGCGTTAAAAATAAAATTTCTTGATTCTTAATCCAATATGGCCGCCGATATAGGTTGTATAGTGGCGAAACTTAAAACATTGTAACTCAGGTAAAAAAAAAATCTCAGATCTCAATCAAAATTTGTCTGTGTGCTTCTGTGAATGTGTTTCTAAATTTGGACTAAGGGGAAGTGGCTAGGCATTGGCATAGAGAAATTTCATGACGTAATCTGTTACACAATTTCCCCCATCATGAGGGGTGATAGAGGTTGAAAATATCGATGTACATGAATAATATTGATTATAATCAAGCAACAATATGTACGTATGCCGAAATTCAAGGGAATCCAACAAATGGTTGATGAGTTATCATGCATGAAAGAAAGCCTACCAACATACTGCAAAAAGTGAAAGTGCAAAAAATGAAAAAAACAAAAAACAAACCAAAAACAATGTTCGATTGCTCTCAGCTTACTTTCACTTTTCCTCAACTGTTTGTGTTTGACAGAGTGGCTTCCCTTTATGTCCTCCTCTAGATACTTCAGTAAATGAAAGTTTCGCACTTTTCCCCTTTTCGGGAATGAGAATCATTATGAAAATGTGGAAATAAGATTATTTACCTGCATTGCTAGGGTAAACAAAACACACCCCTGGGTGATAAATAAACTTTTAAAAAAATATGTGGGACTTCAAAACAACCACAATTTTCATGATTTCTGGTGCACCAAGGGTTGTAAAAATCATTCTAAACAAATCATGAAAATTCGATAACCAAGTGATGTTTTTTGCCAATTTCAAGCAATAGACCTACCTTAAATGAATAGCATCTTCTAGTGATATTTTCAAACAGATTAGAAAACAGAGCAGTCAGAGATACTCAAGCCACTAAACAATTCTTGGAAAAATCAAATCATGTCAGCGTAGGAGTCGTCACCCGTAAATAGTCTGAATATGTATCCTACAGGTATCAGAAGTCCCATATGAAACAACAGCAAAAGAAAATCGACTTTGCTCCCAATTCATTCAGATCCTTTATTTGCAACTGTCTGTGACATTTGGGCTGAAATGGCAGATATTTATGTGCAAAATACAAAAGAACAAAATGTCCAAAGTGTTCATTTCCGGAATAAAACAAACAGAATAACGTTAATACATTTAATGTTGAGTCCAAGTTTAGCCTTGTAATTGTGATTGCTCTGTTTTTGATTTAGTTTGAAAGTATCGAAATAAAATATTGTTTGTTGCAGAGACAAAATTCTCCATTCATTGGACTTGCAATGTATGTATATTCTATTAATGCTGGTACTTCTCAATACTCGCCCCAAGACAATGTTACGTTTCTTTGTTTTTGCACAATTTTGCCACGCCTGATTTTTCAGGTCAATTTTTAGCAACCACATCTCGGGCGTTTCTAAACATAGATGAAATATTAATAAGTCAGATGATGCAGAATTAATTAAACTTTAAATTGGTGTGTTGCATGAGTGGGTAGTGCAAGGTTTTAACACGATGATTGGGTGTTTACATTTTCAAGTTTCTTTTGGACGCCACTACCTGACAGCGACAGAAAATTCCCTTCTCTAAAATGTTCTACTTTCACCTCCTTTTCTTCTCTCTAACCATGTTCTGTCATCTGCTTTCATCTCCACTGTCTGCCCCCTCCCCTGAGTTCACGATTATTTGTACTGCTGCTCCTGGCCCCTTCTTACTGCTACTGTCTTTCATCTACACCCTTGATCTTAAAGTAAGTCAAATCGATAGTTTAGCCTTCTTGGATATAAGGGTGAAAAAATCTCGGAGGTCCTATGTACAGGTTGCCTCGTTAAAGATCCCATTGTGGTTCTTAAATCGGTAAGAGTGGACTTCGGCTGCCACCGATAAAAATTCAACAATAATTCCTTTCAAACTGATATTGTTTTATTTGTCCCAAACTCCCATATGACCATATTGAGTTGCAAGCGCCGTGAGGCTCTTACCAGAACAAAAAACAAAGACATCCTTCAGTGACTTAATATTTCGCCACACAGGCTAACAAACACACACACACACACACAAATAGATACATACAAATACAAACACGTTCGTGTGTATGCACATAAACACACGTACACACACACACACACACACACATA
>NW_004797930.1:340250-342852 GCF_000002075.1 Aplysia californica | reverse complement strand
CCCCCCAAAAAAAAAGTATTAAAAATTACAATAAAGTACTACACATTTTTATTGATTAAAGCTACATTGGCTTTCAGATAAATGATGAAAGATACATTTTTTTTCCTAATGTAACAATAAATGCATGAACAACATAGCTTCGCAATGTCTTAAAGATCAAACATTTCAGTTGCCAAATTGAACTCTGTCAGTTTTTTAGAAAAAACATTCTAACTGGTATCTCTAACAGTTTCGACTATGAAATTTTGTATCATTGTTATTGTATTTTGCAGGAGTTTAAGCCCCTATCGACACAATTAAGATCTTTTAGAAAGCGAGCTGCTTCGACCCTTCCTGTGAGGGTTATAATGGGCTCACGGGGATACAATGTCTCAGCATAAATTATATTATAATTCGAATAATATTTTGTGTTCGATAAAAATTCTTCCCACTCGGAAACCGAACTTGCGTCTTCTGCAATTGGCAGCTAAACTCCTGACCGTTATGGCACAAACAGAGTGGATCGTCCTTTCCTTCCCCTTCGCCTCCTAAAAAATATGTGAGGAAAGGAAGGCGAATGGGTTGGGACATGACGCGACAGAGTGGATTCGCCTTCCTTCACTCCCCTGTTTTGTTCAGATCTAAAGATGACAGCTTTGAAGTTGATGTTCTTGTGCTGGTAGAAAGGAAGACGTCAAAATTACCAGTGCATCCAACTTCTTCAGCAAGATTTTTGGTCCCCTTCAGCAGTTACATAATTTCTGTTGCAACAGTACCTGTCTGTCTTGTCTTAAAGGGCTCGTCTTTTTTTTACTGATGTGATCAACCTTTCTTGGATACAAAATCATAATGATGAAAGGCAACACATAATGATACTAGAATGCACACATACAGTGGAACAAGCGAGGTGCCGACAACAAACAACATTAGGCCTACTATAGTGCGGTCTTGAATTCGTTGCGCAACTTATTCTCATAGTATATCTCTTTAACGGGTGAATCAGTGTCACTCATGCTTTGCACATCCGTTTGTATCAATTTGTCTTAACTTAATCACATTTTTCCACAGCAACTGAGGCTCGACTAAAAAGCTTTTCTTCTTAAATGTATTACGTAAAATACTATAAATCACGCGGGAAATGGGATTGTTCACAGCACTTCCGGCTTCTTGCACACATTTGGCCTACGTCATAGCTCGTCAATGACACTTTTTAGTGGCAAAACCTCTTACAAAAAATTAATTTTATAGTGAACACATTTTTTTGCACTAACGGTTCTCTAAACATACGTTCAACAAGCATATTGTTGAGATTAGAAAAAAAGGGGACAGACTTGCTTTTAAAAGCGATATTGCCTGAGCTGTAAACGTTTTAAAATTGTAGAAATCATCGGCTGTGATTTTTTATCTGTAGTTATCAAGGGATTTTCTAGAATGCAGTGTGCAGGAGTTTGAACAAATATTAACCTGCTAAGACAAATTGATATAGATCAAATTCATTGTGCAAAAGTTGGATAATCTATGTTCGATTGTTAAGGAGATATTTGACAATAATTTGCGCCATGCATTTTTGACCGCACTATATTCAGAATGTACCCGTGGGAACGGCGAGGCGAATGAAGGTGAATGAAATTATATTTAAGGGCAGACCTCAGTTGACGATCCTTCCCTTTTTTTCTGCGTGGGGGAGTGAAGCGAAAAGGCCGAAAGGCAAACCCACTGTAGCGCGCGCAACGCATTTGTTGTTGATTAAAAACAACACTTGCCAAAAATAGGGAGGCGAGGCGGTTACTCCCCAAAAAGGCGGGGAAGGCGAATCCACTGTGTTTGCACACTTACACCACACACCCCGGTAAAGAAATCCCCCTGGAAGCATGTACAGATCTATTCAAGTGTAGCACTAACACTCCAACAAACTCACACTTTTTACATTGCATTATTTTATTTTTTTGGTAGTGGATTTGAAGGTTGGTTGTTGTTTTTCCATTGGTCAGTCTAACACAGGATCACCAAACTTTTTTTTTACAGTGTGATGGGTCGGATGACTGAAAAAATGCCGAATTACTATTTTGTTCAATATCAAATATGATTTCACGTTATTTAATGAAAAGTTTCTCTCATGAAAACGAGCAAGAGTGTGATATTTTAGCTAGGAGTTATGAAGTCCACAAAAGCACTAAAAATTTTCACGGAAGAATTCAGTGTCAATGATTAAATTATTTTGGCGACCAAGTCTTGAGTACAACTTTCAAGTTTGTTGTGTTTTGTTTTGATTAGGTTTTGTTTGTTGTTGTTTGTTTCTTCTTTCTTTTTGGGGGGATATTTTGTGGGTTTGGTAGTTTGTTTTTGTTGTTTGTTGTTTGTTGGGGGCGGGGGTTTGTTGGTTGTTGGGTTGTTTTTTGTTGTTTTCTTTTTTGGGGGGTCCATTTTTTCCGAATGGCGTCATCGCGGATGGTCGGACGAACTGACATCGAGAGCCTGATCTGACCCACCGCGCCTGGTGCCGCCCAGGTTGCGAGCACTGGTCTACGGCCTTGGAGCAGAACTTATAATATTGTCAAGCTCTTGATCCTAACTTCATACAGTAATCTTATTTGTACATCGTAACCCTTTTAATGAACAACCC
>NW_004797930.1:334135-335736 GCF_000002075.1 Aplysia californica | reverse complement strand
AGAAGAAGAAGAAGAAGAAGAAGAAGAAGAAGAAGAAGAAGAAGAAGAAGAAGGTCTGGCTCAACAGCAAAAAAACGAATGTCATGGAAAGACTTTTATCAAAGTGTGAATATCTTTTTCTTTTTCTTTGACTTCCCAGAAAATCTTTCCTTTCTGGCCATGCTTCCGTCGCCTTCTACAACCTGGTGTTCACTATAGTAAGTACATGTATATAGGTTCACTGTAGTAAGGGTTTATGTTCATAATATTAAGAATCTTGGTTTACTATAGAAAGTCATTCAGTTCATATAAAGTCATTATGTTCATCATAATAATAAGTCATTAAGTGCAATATGATAAGTCGAGGTGTCTAGGTCATTATTGCAACGTATTGTAAGTCTTTATGTTCATAACTGTAAACATTTAGGATCACGATAGTAAGTATTCTCATTCACTCTTGTAAGTCATTGTGTTCACTAAGGTAATTTAATGAATCTGGTTCCCTGTAATAAGCTTAGCTTTTAACCATATCCGTACGCCCTGGGGTCATTTTGTGCCCCCGGGTTAGAATTCTTCACATTTTAGAATACTTCTAGCACAATGATCTCTTTGAAACTTTCAGTATTTCTCAAAAAATCATTTTGACAGACTACTATGCAAAGTATTAACAAGTAAATTTCCTCTTTGAAAAGTGGTGGTACAGAGTTCCCCACGTCGTATGGATACGATAGTAAAGCACGAAGTACGGATAGGGTTAAGTTCATGAAAAATAAGGTTTTGTTTGTAGGTTAAACAAAAAAATAAGTTAACAAGACACACACAATGATCCCTGTCCATATATAACCCACTGCTATACCTCTAGCACCGAGTACCTCCCACCCTCCTCCTCCCTTAAATCATCCAAGTGCTCTGTCATCTATATCCACAGTTATACCTCCAGCACCAAATTACAGAATTCCCCAGATGCATCCTCCCTAAGACCCTCCTCCAAGTGCTCTGTCTATCCCTCGCCTCCTACATCTGTGTCTCCCGGGTGACAGACAACAAACATCACCCTACTGACGTCATCGCGGGGGCGGGGCTAGGGGTGCTTCTGGCAGTTGTCGCGGTAGGTTTGTTTTTTTGTCGTGTTGTATTCAATTTAGCTGTAATAGGTGTACAGTATCAGCAACACACATTGCTCATAGAAGCGCTGAAGATCAGAGCTGTTACAAGAGAGTAGCATTCAAAGTAAAGGAGGAGGAGCGATGAGGAAGATAGATGTTTGATAAGAAAGTTGGAGCAAACTACACTAGAGCAACCACTTTCTTTCTCTATGTATTTGGTTGCTGTGTTTCTTTTTTGGTTATCAGTGTGTGTGTTAGTGAGGCACAACCGCGTAATAACGATTTTTTTTATAGTAGAGGGTTTTACGGCGCTCGCAACTGCATAAGGTCATATGAGCGCCAAGGGGTGGGTGTCATCAGAGAAGTCTTTACAGGGAATCAGACTTATTCTGCTCACCTCTCTAGCTTCAACAGTGAACGTGCTCACTATAGCGTCATTTGGCTTCGGAAAGTCCCATAGGGTTTTGTTTCCGGACATGACGTCTCATCGCGACAGTGGGTTCAAACTGCCCATAT
>NW_004797930.1:330898-332874 GCF_000002075.1 Aplysia californica | reverse complement strand
TTTATTTTACTTTTTCCTTCCTCTAGTATCCTTAGGATGTCGAGGGGAGGTGCAGGTTTCGGCGTCTGTGATAGATATGCTAATTAGTTATATTGTTCCAGGGCCTTTTTAACCCCATCCAGTCAGGTCTTTCTTGGTCTTCCTCTTGATTTAAAGCCGGATTCGGGGGTGTGGTAAGCTCTTGCTGCTAGTTTTTTCTTGGGCAATCTGGTTAGATGTCCGAACCATTTGACTCTTTGACGCTCTAATAAATTTACTACTGGTAGACGTGCGGTCTCCTCTGGTGACGTTGGTGGTTTTGCAGAAACATCTAATTTCGCGTGCATTGATTTTCCTTTCTCATGCCTTGTTTAGAGATCATGTTTGGCACTGGTATGTTAATGTTGGTATGAAGATTCTATTGATGAGCTGGGGATGTCACTTCAGTTGGGATGTTTTTGTGACAGAGAAGGGGTGCTAGCTGGTAGGTCACTGCATTTGCCTTCACAGTTCTTGTTTCTTTTTCTTTGCCCATACACCCATCTAGGGACAAGATGCTTCCCAAATATTTAAAATTCCTCTACTTGTTGGAGTTGTGTTCCGTCAACAAGGATGTTGAGTTTCCCTGGGTTTTTTCTTGCCTTCATAACTTCTGTTTTTGAAATGAAGATTTTCATGTTTAGGTTTTTACAATCGTCATTAATTAATTTTGTGGTGTGTTTTTTGTGATTCCTCTTCGTCTGTATTTAATGTACTCTGGTCATCAGCAAATGCAA
Source organism: Aplysia californica (assembly GCF_000002075.1). Lineage (NCBI taxonomy): Eukaryota > Metazoa > Mollusca > Gastropoda > Aplysiida > Aplysiidae > Aplysia > Aplysia californica. The sequence goes on along the minus strand of NW_004797930.1, from coordinate 332,119 downwards.
GCTCGCTCAGTTTATTGATGTTGTCATTTGCTGCTTTCGTGATCTTATCCAAGTAAGTGATGAGCGGAGAGAGGACTTACCCTTGTCTCACCCCAGACGTGATGGGGAAACAGTCCAATAGTTCTTCTGTTGACCTTTCGGCACACAGGCTGTTTTTATAAAGTGCCATGATGTTCTTGAGCAATTGTCCTTTAATACCATATTACTCTAAGACTACCCCCCAGGGCGATGCCACTGACTGAAGTGTTTTTATGCCATTCCAAAACAGGGGACGTTCTAATGCACAGTAGAATTGTAAATGGGCTGATCGAACAATGGAATGCTCATAACTATGCCTGAACTACAACAGGGAACTGCGCCTTTTTCTTTCCTAATCCTTACTATCGTCATTTTCCTCTACTTCTTTTGTATGTTTGTCACACTCTTGTGGCCCGCTGTTTCCGGGGTGCCTTGATAGTCAAAGCAGACTTTGTGCTGTAGAAGCTAGAAAGGTGAGCAGAGTAAGTTTGATTCCCTGTTAGGACTTCTCTGTTGACATCCACCCCTTGGCGCTCATGTGACTTTATGCAGTTGCGGGTGCCGTAAAACCGCTACTGAAACCTCTAAGACTTCCCAACGTTGACATTTATTTACCCTGTCGAACGCCTTTTCTTGGTCCACGAAGACGATATTGAGGTCTTGTCATGTCCAATGGCAGTCTCACACAACTGTCCGAATGCAAAAAAACCGACAGTACAACCCTTGCCTTTTATAAAGCCAAACTGGGATTCATTGAGTTGAGTCTCTACAATTGGTCTCATTCTCATTTCCAGTATCTTGGCAAACGTTATATCCACACGGCTGAGAAGGGATATTCCTCTGTAGGCTCTGTGTTGTTTTTGTCGCCCAGGCCAGGTTAAATATCCTCCTTAGCCAGAGTTCTCCGATATGGCCGTATAGTTTGATCTCTTCTGCTGTGATGTTTTCAACGCCTATCGCTTTGTTTGTGGGGCTATTCTATATAACGTGTTGGGTTTCACTCTGCAGTAGTGATGGTTCTAGAGTGGTTTCTTTCGGTGAGAAGCTGTTTGTTGTTGTTTCTGCTGTAGGATTCAGCAGCTCCTGGAAATAGCGTTTATATCTTTCCTTAATCTTTGGCTTTCTGAAAATAGGGTTTTCCGTGCTCATCATTGACTATTTCAGTTTGGTTGAATGGTTCTTCCCGCATCCTCGTACTTTTTA
>NW_004797930.1:321450-328674 GCF_000002075.1 Aplysia californica | reverse complement strand
TTATTATTATTATTTTATTACTATTACTATTATCATCACCATTATTATTATTATTACAATTATCATTTAATTATCATTTCTATTATTATCATTATTATTATTGTTGTTGTTGTTGTTGTTGTCGTTGTCGTTGTCGTTGTCGTTGTCGTTGTTGTTGTTGTTAGTGGATGGTTGGCGGGTATGTTGTGGTTTGCTTCTTTTTTCCTATGAAACATTTATCGTCCTTATCTCCCCTTTTTCTTTTATATGTTTGTTACTCTCTTGTAACACCTCTAATCTTCTGGCGCTCATACGACCTTATGCAGTTGCGAGCGCCGCAAAACTGGTACTAAAACTAAACTGTTATTATTATTATGCTGTTGTTATTGTTGTGTTTATTATTAACAAGTATGTGAGTGTCTGTAATGTATGTATGGAAGTATGTGTATATATTCGTTTTTATGTGTGTGCGGGGTTGGGGGGGGGGGGGATCTCGTCCCGAATTTGTAAAAAAAAAAAATACTAGCAAAAGAAAGATAAAATTCGTAAAGCTTTCGGGCTCAGAGTCGTTGGGGAACTAGAAACCTTAAAATGTTCAGAAAAAGATACAGAGGAGTCTCTTTGTCACGATCTCCCTCCGTGGCATCTCATCATGGCATACATGAGCTTAGACCTGACCACACATAATGAATCCGGTACACAAATAAATACATCAAAAACTTGCAGTCAGGCACAAAACTCACCGCCAATTGCTATGCAGAGAAAATCTTCACCAGTGGCTTTAAAAAAGTCTCAGCTGTAGACGCCGCTGCCCTACACGCAAACAACGCTCATCAGAAGAGCTAAGGCTTCCGTTTTGTTTGCTTTTCCTGCAGAGGCTGCAGTACTGCCATTGGGCCAAAAACATTTATCTCAAATCATCTATTATCTATTTCTGGTGGCCGAGTTTTGCTATTCAAAAGGCTTTTTAATGGCTGCATCGATCGACATGCGGTTTTCGCCTAAAGATTTTTTAAAATATTCTCCAGATCATGACGCTCTTCGGTTTTGTTTTGGTTTTTTTCAGTTTCCAGACAGTTTTGCTGCTAAAAACTAAATTTCTTTATTTCGCCGATCGCTTTTGTTGGCTGACGCTTCTGTTTCTGTAATTTTAGAAAAGGTTTCCGTTCACTAACAGTGCGCACTGTTTTGAGAGTATAGATCTAAACCTTCTAATTTTTGCATCTCTCAAGATTTGCTCCATTCCGGTAGAATGTAAATATCATAAGCCAATGACTTTCGGCTGACGTTAATGCACCGATCATTCCTTTCATCGAAAGGGGGCCCCGCTAGTCGTTTCTAATTCTGTCCGTTTCCATAGTACACAAACTATTTATCTAAGGGACGTAACAACTAAAAAAAAGGGTGTTACCATAATTATAAAAATTGGCTCTCTCCCTTGTTGAGTCTTTCTCTGAAAAGATTATCAGAAAACTCTTCTTGCGTCATGTTTTACCTATTAGAAGTTGGACCGTCTATTGACTAGGTGTTTTATTATTGTGTTTTTTTTCTTGTTCAACAGAGATATTGCCTGCTTTTTTGTATTACAACTGTACAGTTTTCTCATTCATCAAAACTTCAATCTTTTCAGAAAATGTTGATGTGTACTGCTTAATGTTTACATATTTTTAAAAAGATATTGCTTACGAATTGAAAAGTCAATTGCAATAAAAGTTTACGCCGCGAACATTATGAAAATCGACGCTGTCGAAAACTGTGTCCGTTTTATAAACTGGCTCCCTCAATATTTGCACACTGTTTTGCTGGGAAAAGATGATTTCGGATTTAGGCGGTATACAACTATTACCATCATTATCACAACGAGATCTTTTGCACATGATACAACATGGTTCCTCATCCATCCCCTGGATTGTTTCGACTCTGACTATTAAGGCCAACCAGTGCTGAAGTGGATGTGATTTACACCCTAAAAGACAGGCGGGGATATTCGAAAGCTTCCCAACAGGAAACGAACCAAAAGCTACTGCAAGCAACTGAGGATCGTTTGACTGCTACAGAGCAGAACGCCGGTTCAGTATCTTTGTGCAGGAAATTTAATGGCGAGGGGTTATAGCTTCTTGTATTTTGTTTGGAGTCTTGCACAGAGCACTCTGAACCTTCATGTCCTTCTAAAGGTAATTGAGTTGGTGGTTGGCGGGTGCTCTGGTTCTGGTGTGGTTTGCTCCTTCATTCCTATCAAACATCTATCGTCCTTATCTCCCCTTCTTTTTTATGTTTGTTACTCTCTTGTAACACCTCTAATCTTCTGGCGCTCATATGACCTTATGCAGTTGCGAGCGCCGTAAAACCTCTACTAAAACAAACAAAAGGTAATTGAAAAGTGTATCATGTTTTTACTCCCTCACTATCTACCCATAATTCCTGTGTGCCTTGTTGTTTACAACACTATATTATATTGGGGAGTCATCGCATCAACATGCTCATAAATTGAAACCCGCACATTTTGTAATATTAATTTGCGCCCTACCCCTCAAGCGAAAGAAAAAAAAAGAGGAAGAAAAAAAGCCCTCAGAATCCGACGCCCTTCTGCGACTCAAATAGGCATCAAACGACTTCGTAAATGGTTCAGACAGGCCTAGAAGTAATCAGAAGTCTTTTCAGACGCCAATTTCAGATACGTAAGAGTTGCTCGCTGTTGCAACAGTTCCTCTGTGTTGATGCCAACTGGTAAAACAAAGACAAGGAAATCGATGTTCCTCGTCCGATGCGTTCCAGGCGGCAAAAACAGGTTACTCCAAATTGCGGTGTTTTGAAAAACTTCTCATTTCTAGACGAGTTGTTTTTTGCTTCTGTTCTCACGAGGCATAATAATATACTATTAGCAAAATCATCTGTTCTCTGGAATATTACTATGTAGTTATTGGGGTTTTTTTCCTTATTCCACCGGGGAATTTACATAGGTTTCAGATTTCTTATATTCTTACTCCATCCTCTATAAAATATCCTATTTGTTACCCAGACATCACTGATATGGGGCAGCCACATAACAATTTTTTTAAACAATTAAATGTGCGTCCTATCCTTTGATAGCATAGAAGGATATGACATCTTGGATTATTACGAAGTTTACTGTAAAATCCAATTTTACGAAACGTTGTCTATTCTTTATTGGGTCGACTGTTAAAATTAGACGTTAAGGAAATTTTTGTGCGATCCGAGACAAAATAGAAAAATTTCAATAATTTTCATAACCATGGAGAAGATTCTCAGTTTTGAAAAGATGCTGTTTTTGTCTTGACGAAAGACTTGGTCAAATAATTTATAATATTCCGACTTTCCGTACATTGGCTTCGTTATCATGGTCTTCATTTAAAAAAAAACACTTCAAAATCCCTCAGCTGTCTTGGTGTTGGTTTTTTCCTCAAATTATATAGATTTCTCTTACTCTATAATCTAACTAAAACAGCTTTCCCTTTTTTTAGACAGTAAAACCCTGAGAATGACAACACAAGACAAGACTTAATCATTTGAAATAGGCAGTACCGATCTCCTAAAAATGTCAGATTCTACAGATGTGAAGCATGGATAGGGAGGAAGGGGGTGGTTCAAACTCCAGCCTTTCCAACATTTTCCTATTTTTAGTTGGAGTATGGAGGGCTAATACTAATAGTTTTACTTATTCTCGATATTCAGGAAATTATAATATCTTCACCTCACAACTAGTCAAATCCGCAGGAGAAATGCCAAAGAATATTAATCAATTCTCATCTCTGTGTTCAACGACATGTTGTGACATTGTAATCGTTTCACAACCCATAAAGAATGAGCAGTTGCTCTTAGTTGACATAATATGGTTCCTTTGTATTGAAGGTGAACACAATTCTGAACTTACTTGCTTACTCTAGCAACAGAGTTCAGATCAACGTAAAGATCATGAGACCATCATAGTATCATGTGTTCTTAGAAATCTCAACACAATATTTTCATCATTCTGCTCTCAAACCGCAAAATCAGCTACAGTATTCGTTTATCCTAGGTCCCGCTTTCGACGAAAATGCGAAAAAACGACATTTCACTGTTATATTTTTCCAGGGGAACAATATAGTACAACGGATACACAATTAGGGACTAAAAGGAGCAGATAACGTGAGAGTATCCTCCAATCATCGGTGGGGTAGAGATAAATGACAAAAAGTTTGTGACGAGTAGACCAACAGGGACTTTTTTCTGTACTTGGATTTTGCTTTTGTAAGAAGAGAGAGGGAACAAGTAGAAGAAGAACAGAAGAGAAAGAGATATCAGTAAAGGAAGAGGAAACCCTTGAATGAAAGAAAAATCCGGAGAAAGAGAGAGGTAGAGAGAGAGAGAGAGAGAGAGAGAGAGAGAGAGAGAGAGAGAGAGAGAGAGAGGGGGGAGGGAGAGAGAGAGGGAGAGAGAGAGGTGGGGATACATATTTGGGAATCAGATGTATAGATTTCCATTTGGTGAGATGTTATAGATCAGCATAAAGCTCTACTCATTGTTTCGTGTAGAGAAATACAGAGACACATTTACACTTTGTTGTGGGAACGTTTTATAGATTGGACTATTTCTCATTCCTTATCTCCCCTGTCTGCTCATCACTGTGATTGATAGTAAACCTGTGCTATTTCATGCCCATTAAGATGGTTTCAAACACGACTACCGAAATGGCTAGGCCTGGTGTACTTGATCAAGCCACATTCGACGTAATTTACGCCATTATTGTGTACGGCTTGACCTTCCCCATCAGCGTCATTGGACTTGTGTTTAACGTCATCAACATGGTCGTGTTTCACAAAATGGGAGCGAACGATCCTGTGTCCATGTCACTTTTGGCTTTATTCGTGGCTGATTTGGTGGTTTTGCTGCTCCAGGCATATCGCCCTATAGCACAAATACTCACTGACTTCGGTCATACTCACAACTGGGTTATTCAGCCTCCGGATATGGTGGTAACGTTTGCCGGGTCTTATGTATCCATATTTTACCTTGTTTCAACACTGTTAACCACGTACATTTCTGTCGCTAGGTGTCTATGTGTGGCGTTGACATTCAGATTTCAGCGTATCTTCACCGTCACCCAAGCCCGTATTGTAGTCGTGTCCGTGTATGTCGGCGCTTTGTTGTCTCACATACCTCAAATTCTCACTCAGAGATTAGTTTGGCGTTTGAGAGGGAACACATCTACATCAATCCTCCATGTGGAAAGAGTAGAAAGTTTTAAGTCACTCTCGAAATTTCACAACACCGTCAACCGCACATGGGTTCCTTATATCTGCCTAGCGATCTGTATCCTGTGCCTCGTCGTCTTAACGATTAAATTGAGGTCTGTCTCAAAGTTCCGAGCTAAGGCAACTGGATCAGCCCCGAAACTAGACCCAAAGCATTCAATTGGTAATCTTGTCTTTAGCAACAACGCTGAGAGACTACCGAACAACGGCTTTTCATCATCAGCTCTGAGTGTCAAAGAGATACAGCTCATCAAGGCGGTGTTCCTCCTCTGCTCTGTCTTCGTCTGTAGCGCCTCTGTGAGGGCTGCCTTCGGGATAGCTGTGATGTGGATGCCCCAACTTGAAACAGAGCCGAGATACAGCAGTCTTTACGCTATCTGTAAGAACGTCGTCGCAGTCTTCATGGTTGTGAATTGTGCTGTTAACTTTATCATATTCTACCATTACAATACCACCTTTAGACTAACTATATCATTTCTTTGTAAGAAAGCCTAGGTTGTGAAAAGTGACCGGTCTTCAAAACAGAAAAAGGCGCTGACAATATGAAAGGAATTGTTCCTTCCGCCCTCGTGAACAATTATGTCATTAAAGTTGTTCGTTTCGTCTGGAAAAATCAAGGTCTTGTGAAGTATTTTAACGAGCGTTGGTAATGGGGTGGGGTGGGGAGGGGGGCGGAGGGAAGATGAGTAAAACTTTGTCTGTGTTCATGATTAGTATGTAAACATAGAGTATTGTTTTGAAAATCTTTCTGCCGAGTCCTTTGTTTTTATTATATGGTCACGTGGTGTGTGCTGAGGCAAGAAACAATGGCCCTTGTACAAAACAGGGCGCGGTACAGTGTCACAGCAGTTCTGGCGCGTTTGTAAAATTGTCTGTTTTAGTGTGCTGTTGTGTTTAACGTGAAACTGATGTAACCTATGTATCATTTCCTGGACTCATTGCATATGGATTTGTCGTTTAAATTTCCAATTAGAGATAGGTTCAAACGACCCCTGTGGGGTTTTAGTCTGTGGTCACTGGGAAGTGAGCTAAGGCAAGACACAATGACCCTATTAACAAAACTGGGCGCGATACAGTGACATAGCAGCATGCCGTGTTTGTAAAGTTGTCTGTTTTAGTTTGCTGTTGTGTATAATGTAACACATGTGTAACCTTCTTATCACTTCCTGCTTGCATTGCACTTGGATTTGCCGTTCAAATTCGCCCTCAGAGATAAATTGAAGTAATTTTTTTTAAAATAATTTTTCTATTCCTTTTTTTTTCTTTGCTTATGAAGTTTTTGTCTGTGTTTGATTAAAACCCGCAATAAAATTTGATCATTATCAACCAAAAAAGACAGTTGGTTTGATTCAACGTTAGAGAAATCATGCCATCGACATGCGTCATGCATTTCTGCTGTTGCCAAGACAGCGTTTGTTTGATGTTCTTTCTGTTGACGTTGAATGTTCTGGCAATAGCGGAAACACACACGATGTTTCGGCTCATAGTGGAATACACCCTGTATTCTTCGGACACCGCGGGCCACAAAACTCATAGAGTTACTTTTAATTTTAGTTTCTCTTTTTCTGTCTTCTTATACCGCAAGTGTTCCGCTTGTAACCTAGTGGTTAGGCTACCGGACCCGTAGTCGTGAGATTATGTGTTCGGGGGTTTGCGGCTCAGCTCGGTCCGACGTTGTGTCGTTTTGTGAAAGGCCCTTTACAAAAATGTCTCATATGTGAGGCAGCGTTGTTGAATCAGGCTCTCGTCAAAATAATCAAAGTGAAGAAACTTGCATTTTTCCACAGGTTAATGAATTTTTATCAAATTTTTGTTTTTTGGCTCAACACCTTTCATGCCCATTAAAGAACTCATTTCTGAGTGGATTTTTCTTAAAAACGTTGATAGAAAGCACAACAAATTTTAATGTTCAGTTACCACGGACTCTTAAGCTAAGGAAGTACTTAATCTTTGGCGGTTATTTTCTCACTAATTTTACCTATGAAAATAGGTG
>NW_004797930.1:289103-320849 GCF_000002075.1 Aplysia californica | reverse complement strand
TCTCTTTCTCTCTCTCTCTCTCTCTCTCTCTCTCTCTCTCTCTCTCTTGAGAAACTGATAATATAGCGCTGGTATGTGTAAAAAGGGACTTCATTTAAAAGATCTCATAATTCAGGACAACTGGTTGTGACTAAACTGCTTCAAGAAGATGAAACTATTCCCCTTGTTCACTTGACATAAAACTTGACAAGACCCTTTACGAAACTGAATTTGTTCTTGTTTTAATCAACCGTCAGTGTGTAAAATGGTGTACGCCTTATGTAACAGATGAAGATCTTAAGCATTCTTCCTGGCTGCAGCTTCGAAGTTCATGGCAGCAGGCCAATGGTAAGCGACCATCGAGTATGTATAATGGTGTTCTTGGCCCCGACTGGGACTGCCAGGCTCTGGTTGTACCTCTAGCCAGTCTACCCTTCAATAGGGATGGCATTCTGACAACCTCCTGCACCTAGATACTAATATAGTCGTCTTGTCGTTATCTTGTCAACCGATACAGTGTATCTAGGCGAGAGAGGGAGTCTGGTGTTTCCGCTGCTCTTTCTTACTTTAAACAAACCGTTGTGCAAGTCAAAAGTGTTTTTATATACTATTTTTCCAAAAGACACTTGACATTAAGGATAGTGTTATAAACCATTGCAGACACAGAGACAAAATGTTACATCTAAAAAGAAGAAGCATTTCTGAATTTGAAAACCTGTATTTTAATGCATATAATACACACCTGGTCCTTCAAACCCCACTTGAAGTGATAGGGTCCAATTTTTTAAAATCAGAAAATGTGCATCTTCCCAACAAGAAAATGTACATTGACATAGTAATCCTAAATTATCGTTTTCGAAACGTCTGATAGCAAAGTACACTGGTACTGGCCAAATCAAAAGCATTTCAGGTAATCTCTGAAAGTTCGGGAGGATTAATATCGTGTGTGACCGTCGCCTGCAGCATCTGCGCCTCATAGAGTTGACGATGTTGAAATTTTGATCTTGTAGGATAGCGTTCCAAGCGTTGTTCAGACTTTGAATCAACAGAGCGTTGTTCTGAGGAACGGGCTACATCTCTTTCATTTGACGCCTGAGAATATCCCACACATGTTCAATCGGGTTCGTGTCGGGTGCTATAGCTGGCCAGGGAGGGATGAAACCGAATTGTTGTTTTGCGAGGTAAGCTTGTGCCACCCTGGCACGATGGGCTGGCGCATTGTCCTGTTGTTAGGTGTAGCCTAGATGGTTCTGCATAAACGGTGCCACATGTGGTTGCAAGATGGTGGCTACGTAGTTGGCGCCATTCAGTGCTGCCGGAACATGTACCAGTGCCGTCCTGTGGTCTGTTGTGATTCCGCCCCAAACCATCACCTGCCCATATCCACGGTTAAGGATTTCATGTACACACTGGTTAGCAAACCTTTCATTTCGATGGCGATATACCTGCACTCGACCATCGTGGCGACCAAGGACAAATCTAGACTCATCCGTGAAAAAAATTTGAGACCACTGCTGTCTTGTCCACGTTACGTGATTGTTAGCCCATAGCAAGCGAGTCTGTCTGTGATGGAGACGTAGTTCGTTTCGCTGTACTTGCATTCTTGCCCTAAAGACAAAATAAGACATAAAAAGTGGGATGTAGACAAGCATGCTGTTATGATAATCACAACAATTTGAAGAAGAAGACGAAGATGATGGTGATGATAACGATTTCGGGGTGTGATCGTGATGATAGTGATAGTTAAGATAGTGACAATGGAGGGTTGCAGGATTAATAAGACTGGAAGTTGTATCGCTCACCCGTTCTTGAAAGGGACACTCATTCAGTTACACTCTGCTCAAGTTGTAACTCAGATGAATATTTTAAAGCTAGATGTAGATGATTTGCACCGAGTGAAATGTATACAGGAAGAAATAAACTTGCCTTATGCCATGTTCCCGGAGCCGACGACAAACCGTCTGTGTGCTCACTGGTTGGTGTTGCGGGAGGATTCTGGCTGAATGCAAAGCAGACTGGAACCTATCCCTCAGGTGGATGGTGGGGATATACTGATCCTGTGCCGGGGTGGTAACCCGCGACCTCCCTGATCTTGGCCGGGCCCTTGTACTTCCTGAGTTCATGTACCTGGTCTGCAGATTGTAGATGATTTCCCTGTTGCTGTCAAAAATCCTTACCCTCCGCCACGGTAACACCTGCTTCGAGATGCCCTACTGCCGCCCTCGCTCATCTGCACTGTGACGCGGAACGATTGAAAGTCGACATTTTTCTAGACTTCTGAAGCTCACAGTTCAAATGCAAACGATGTTTTCGTAAACTTATTACATACCTTTTATAAGTTTTGAAATATGCTACACATTGATAGCAAAGACAACACAGAAGACTCACGGTTGACTGAATAAAAAGTTAACAAATGAAATCATACTAAACACACAGAAGTGAGCGAGCTCACCTAGGTGTGTTGTCAAAATTGATTCAGAAGACAGTAAAACCAACACACTGCACTGAACATAAATATCATCATTGTTCGTTTTGAATTAATAGTATTATGTTCAAAGAAAATATGTCAAGTTTCTTTTGGAAAAATGTGTACCTTTTCCTGGTCCTCGTCAGATATTGACAGACGAGCTTTAATTATTAATCGACAATCAAAGTAGAATAATCCGGGAAATAGTTTAATCATATACTAGAAGAAAATCCTCAGTCATCTTTCAAAGCGCGGAGGATCTCCTATGCTGACAAATGTAAGGTTGATATCATTGTTAAAAAGAGTTTTGTTTTCCTGTATTCTTACAACACCTAAACTACCCCCCCCCCCCTTTTTTTCACAAATTTCACGCACAAACATGTGAACAAATCTTGAAGCAATGACAAATACCGGTCAACCTGTTACATCTTCTTCACCTGTCGGGTCTGGAGCATGCATTGACGACCATGGTATCCCATTTCTTCCTGTTGTCTGTCTTCTTGATCAGCTCGGTTTTTCCCTTTGTGTTATTCGTTGCAAAGCTGTTCAAGCCACCGGTGTGTGTTGTTCTTTGTCTCCCTCTACTTTTCTTTCCATTTACTTTTTCTACACAGCAGCAGATTTTTTTTGGTCCATTGGTCTATTTACATAGCTAAAGAATCTCAGTTGTCTCTATCTAATGGTTCTCATTATAGATCTTTCCCAACCTACCATTTGGAGCTCTTCTCTATTCGTTTTCATCTCCGTCTGTGAGGATTTTAGTGTATTCCTTAATTACTATGATCAATGTGAACATTACTGTTCCATACACCCAACTATTATGACTATGTCTGCTTGTTTGATATGTTTTATTACTGTAACCAGAGTCCACTCGGGCTGACGTTTGTTTTGATATTATTCTCAGATTTGATTCCTCTAGAATAGTCTTGGTTTTTTTTTTCATATTCAATGAATTGACTTGACTTACTGTTACAAAAAGTGTGTGGTTTACTCTGATTTGATACTTGTTATAGTGCGGTCAAAAATTCATGGTGCAACTTTTCCTCAAATATCTCTTTAACGGGTGAATCAGTGTCATCCATAGCAGTTTGTATCAATTTGTCTTAACTAAATCATATTTTTCTAGAACAATTGGGGCTAGATTAAATAACTGTTATTCATAAATTTATGTAAAATACTTGAAATCTCTGTCACACGTAAAATGGTATTGTTCTCAGCATTTCCCGCTTCTCACACACATTTTGATTAAGCATATGGCCTACGTCACAGCTCATCAAAGACAATTTTTACTTGCAAAACTTGCTAGAAGAAATTATTGTTATAGTGAACACATTTTGCACTAATGGCTCTCAAAACATGAGTTCAATAAGCATAGTGTCCTGATTAGAAAAACCTGACGGACCTGCTATTAAAAGCTATATTTCCCCAGCTGTAAACATTTAAAAATCTGTAGAAACTACCCACTTGTATTTTTCTTAGTATTTATAAAGGAATTTTCTAGAATGCAGCTTGCAGGTGTTTACAAAAATGTTGATCTATTAAGACAAATTGATACAAGTCACTGTGCAAAAATTAGAGAACTTATGTTCTCTATGTTTATAGGACGTATTTGAAAATAGTCGCACCACGAATTTTTGACCACACTATAGTTTTACTGTAACTTCGTTTGGAGCCTGAATTTTATACTAGCATAATATAAAAGTAACATGGCTTTCCTTATCAAAACCGACTTTTAAAATTTAGAAGCAGGGAAAGTGTATTTCATCACATTCAAGCAAAAAGTATACATTTTATAACCAGAGCGAAATATTTTCAAAACTGAAAGATGTTATTGTTGACATAACCAGAACATTTCACAAAGATAACATCCTGACTTCGTGAACATAATCTCAACTAAGAACTCTTCAAAAGTATTCACAACTACCCTAACGGATTTTTATCCTTCTAGATTACGAAGATCTGATTTCTTCGATGTCTTCTTGGGGGGAGGGGGGGGGGGGTATAATCCAAAATAATAATGATTTGTTTCCTCTTTTCTAAGTGCCTGAAAACTTTCCTAGGCCACATCAACCACCCCCCCCCCACCCCCATACACACACATACGCACAAAAACACTCACACAAAATCCCCATCCGCTTTTTTTCCGACAGGCTCTGTATACTTCACAAAAACACTCTACTGAAGTTGGATAATCATAATAATACTATAAATGAATAGTATTTGGGTAGCGAAAACTCCTGGTAAACAGCAAGCTCTGTACTCTTAACGATAGATATTTTTAGGTTAAATCAACTTCCCGTGAAGTGTACTGTGTATGATAAAGACATCATCAAATGGGCAGGCCCGATGTTCTTGAAATTCAAGTTTTTGCAAGAGTGAAATGAAAAGCCAGAAAATGGGAGGGGGCGGGATGTCAAACTCTAGGCCCAAGCCTTTCCAAAGTGTTTCAGAGTTTTAATTTGGGAATCACAAAATTGCCCCATGATGCTGAAAGTATAGATTTTCTTCTCAATGACGAGCATAAACAGATACTTAAAAACCAATCATCAGTTCACAAAGCACAAAGCAACATTTTTCAATTGACTTGTTGAAATTATGCAATTGCGTACCGGTACTTTGTCAATGGTCTGAATAAAAGAAACAACGAATAAGTATTCACTGCGACCGAATAACGTCATTTCAAATGATAGTTGGAAGAGGAATAACATTGTAATTAACAGTTGGAAGAGGAATGATTTCGGTATTTTCCCCAGTGATAATTTGTTTTATTGTTCAGACAAGAAACTGATAAATCCTCAGAACAAACAAATTTCAAAGAGTACAACTATATCCTAATCTACTTGTTCTATAAAAGAAAATCGAAGTTGTTATATGTTCTCAGCCTTTAAAACAGTAAGAGTGGCTAGCTTCAATATTAAGATGGTCGTCTCTGCTGATGTTCAAGAAAATTTGGACCTTTTTGTTCACTTTAGGTGCAGAGTTTCATTCAACGTAAAGATCATGGGACCATCATAATATTTTCTGTTCTAAGAAACCACAACACCAATTCATCATTTTGCTCTCAGAGACCACAGGACTATAACATTATCACATGTATTTCATCTGATGTAGCAAATACGAAGAACGACCACATTTCACCGTTACATTTTTTCAAGGGGCACATTAGAACAACAGATACACAGACATGAAGTATACGCAGCAGACTTCAAAGCTGTGTCCACCAATCACCGGTTTGGATTGAAACATTAATTCTAAATGTTTGAGACAAGTAGAGACCCGGGGCCTTGTATTTGAAATCTACTTAAAAAGAGCGGTAACAAAATCGCATGGAGAGGAACAACGGCAGAAGGAAAGAAACTTCATGAATGAAAGACACAGTGGAAGAGACAGATAGATAGATAGATAGATAGATAGATAGATAGATAGATAGATAGATAGATAGATAGATAGATAGATAGATAGAGAGAAACAGACAGACAGACAGACAGACAGACAGACAGACAGACAGATTGAGACAGAGAGAGATAGAGACAGAAAGAGATAGAGAGATCAAGAGAACGAGAAAGAAGCGATAGACAGTCAGAGAGAGAGAGAGAGGGAGAGAGAGAGAGAGAGAGAGAGAGAGAGAGAGAGAGAGAGAGAGAGAGAGAGAGAGATAGAGAGAGAGAGAGAGAGAGAGAGAGAAAATACAACAGCCTTTACCACAACTTTGAAGACATCGTCCTTTGGAGAGATTGCAAGGAGCAATTTAAAAGTATTCTACGTTGTTCTCGTTAAGGAACACCCTACCGTATTCACACTTTGCTGTAGGAACGTTTCAGGGATTCCCTCTGCCTTTTTGTCTAATTGGACTATTTCTCATTACTTACCCTCCCAATTTGATCGTCGCTGTGTAAGTGCACCTCTGTTATTTCAACCTCATGGAGATGGTTTCCAACACAACTTGGCCAATGACTAGCTCTAGTATGCTTGATAAAGACACATATGATATAATTTACAACTTTACAGTATACGCCTTAAAATTTCCCTTAAGTGTCCTTGGACTTGTGTTTAACGTCATCAACGTGGTCGTGTTTCTCAAAATGGGAGTCAACGATTCCGTGTCCGTGTCACTGGTGGCGTTATTCGTCGCTGACTTTGTGTTCTTGCTGCTCCAGGTATATCGTCCTATGGCACTGATGCTCATGAAGTTGGGACTGACACATACGTGGCCTATAATTCCAACTCAAATAGCAACCTTTACAATGTCTTACTTTTCCATATTTTATCTTATTTCCACATTGTTGACCACATACATAGCCCTCGCTAGGTGTCTCTGTGTGGCGTTGGCATTCAGATTTCAACGTATCTTCACCCTAACCCAAGCCCGTATTGTAGTCGTGTCCGTGTATGTCGGCGCTTTGCTGTCTCACATACCTCAGATTCTCACTCAGAGATTAGTTTGGAGGTCCAAAGAAAACACAACAAAACCCATCCTCGTTTTAGAACGAGTAGATAATGATACATTTCAGTGGTTCTCGAAGTTTCACAACATCGTCAACAGGACTTTACTCCCTTACTCCTGCCTCGCAATCTGTATCCTGTGCCTCATCGTCTTAATGATTAAACTAAGGTCCGTCTCACAGTTCCGCGCTAAGGCAACTGGATCAGCCCCGAAGTCGGAATCACAGCATCAACACGGTAACCGTGACAGCAAAGATGACAATCTACCAAACAACAGCTCTTCATCATCAGCGCTCAGCATCAAAGAGATACAGCTCATCAAGGCGGTGTTCCTTCTCTGCGCTGTCTTCGTCTGTAGCGCCTGTGTGAGGGCCGCCTACGCCATTGTTGTGATCTGGATGCCCCAATTTGAAACGGAACAGATTTATCTCAGACTTTACAACTTCTTTAGGGCCGTCATCGCATTTACCATGGTTGTGAATTGTGCTGTTAACTTTATCATATTCTATTATTACAATACCACGTTTAGACGGACCCTGGCATCTTTATTTAAGAAAGCAAACATAAAAATCCGACAGTGACCGATATATGAAATGGGAAGGACCTAGCCACCGACAATATCAATGGATCTGTTTTTCTATCCTCCTCTTCAACAAATTAAAACAATAAAACATACTTTGCTTCATGTAAAAAATCAAGGTCTCCTGAAATGTTTCAACGAAATGCTTGTTGCTAATTTTAGAAATAAATTTGGGCGGGGGGGGGAGGGGGGGGTTGATAATTCTGTAAGTGTTTAGGTTTAACAGGAAACACGTCCGGGTGGATTTAACGTTTTCCGGGGGAAAAGTATGACAAAAGATTCTAGTTTTGAAAAGTGTTTTGTCGAGTCCAGCGTCTTTGAATGTGGTAACGGGGGTGTGTGCTCAAGCAAGACACTGTGACCTCAGTTTTAAATCAGAGCGCGATACAGTGCCAAAACACCACTGGCGTGTTTGTAAAATTGGGTCACAATATGTTTGAATCAGGCTCCTCGTCCATGTTTAAACATTTCTAGTAATAGATATCAAGTCCTAGTTTGTTTCTTTTCTCATTTGTCTTGTTATAGATGAATAAACTAACCATCTATCTTGAATAAAAGTACAGATATTTTCGATTAAAAAGATGGGGGTAGCCAGGTGTCGGAAAAAAATTAGCCAGCAAATAACTGCTAAAAAGTTTGGTGACTTAAAAAGTTTCAACGTTCTGGGAAGCAGCCAGTTTTTTTTTGTGCCTCATCATCTTTAATCAACATTTTGAAAAATAAAATCCTCACAGAAATGCAGGAAAAAAAGTGTTAAGCCAAAAAGAAAAGTACATAAAAATTGACCAAAGGGAGAACAAAATGTAGATTTTATTATATTGACGACCGCTTGTTTCACTCTGCCGTGACACAAATGAGTAGTTTGGTCTGATTCTGTGTATTAGTTAGCACTGGTGTTATCTCTTCAACAATTAATCCATGCATTTTACTTGTACTTGCAATCCAAATTCCCATGTCCAGTTCGACTTAGGATGATCACTATGGCACATAAAATAAAAAAAGATCCATGCCATATCGTCCCGTAAACTAAATTGAACGCCTGTTAGTTTTGTACATATCACAACTGTTTCTATACAGTATAGTCAAGCCGTAATTGCGGTATTGAATGACACAGAATATCATGGCTTTATTCAATCTCTCTGACACTCTGTAGGCCCGGACAACCCCGCAGTGTATTTTTCTTAATAAAAAAGCATAGCGTCGGTCCCCTGATAAAACCGTGAATTCCACAAATTTTCGAAAATTGTTTTTTTTTTTTGTGTATGTGTGCATATTTTGACAGTGCTCGGTGAGATACATGTCCTTCAACGCAAACGTGCAATCTGACGTAATAAGAAAATCGTGAATAAACACCGCGCCCCAAATGTCGCCTGATGAAACCGTGAATCTCACACCTGTGTGGAATTCACGTTCTCATCAGTCGGTTTATGACTCGCGGGGCTGACCGTTGGCGCCGTGAATGCCTCTTTCGACCATTGAAATAAGGGCGGCTACGTTGAACAAACACAATGGTCGATCAGTATTCACGGTTTCCAGGCCAAAGCGTATAATTCATTATGTCGACTGCATGTGTTTTGCGGGAAAACCTCTCTGTCACATGATTAAAATTTGTGTTTCCTGGAGGTAGGACTGGTGTTGTTTCGCAACGACTTTCAAATTCGAATGTGTAATGTGTGTACCCTTTCGGTCGTAGGCTATACAATTTTGATCTAGTTCGTTTGCGAAAAAAAATTTGTCGCAGTAAAGTAAAAACTACAATTATATTTCCGTGTTGTATCTCAATCCAAACTTGTTTGACATTGAAAGCTCACTGATTTGACAACAGAGTTCCCCAACGAGAAAAGGACACTTTTGCGAAGCCCTGCAAAGTGAACCACTTTGGACATCAAAGAAAGCTGCAGAAAATCCAACACGGAAATAATAGAAGAACCAGGCCTCAATGAAAAAAACGTGCCATTCAAAGTACACGATGCGTTGGAGCAGATCAAAGGCACTTTTTTAAACATCCGAGAGAGAGAGAGAGAGAGAGAGAGAGAGAGAGAGAGAGAGAGAGAGAGAGAGAGAGAGAGACAGAGAGAGAGACAGAGAGAGAGAAAGAGAGAGAGAGAGAGAGAGAGAGAGAGAGAGAGAGAGAGAGAGAGAGAGAGGGAGAAGGAGAAGGGGGGGGGGCAGCACTAAGCAATACAAAATGAGTCTATTTTAAAAAACAACAACTAATGAACTGAAACCCAGATGTGATTGCTCAACCAAATCAAATGACTACTCACTATTAAAAGACATCGCCAGAACAACTTTCTTTGTCTTTGTTTGACCTTTGACTTGGGGAGACAGAAAGACCTATGTTAACGGTCTTCTCATCACGAAAGAGCTGAAGAAAGACGCACACCTGGGTTTATTATCTGAAACAGAGTGACCATAAGATCAAAGTTTGCAGGATGTTGATATCTATGACCGGGCTCATTTGTCCTGGAAGAGCCCATGCCTGTTTCATCATCGCCTGGCTCACACGTACGGACAATCACTTTCCACTTTTCCCTACCCTGGGCTAACTTCTTCATATTATTTTTCAAAAGTGTCTCCCCTTTTCTGTTCATCATTCTTGCGACTTTTCGACAGGTTCCACATGACGTACCCTTGATCGTTTAACTTGTGGACTCCAAGTTAAAACTTTCTTTGTTATGTAGCTGCCTGATTTCCGCATGGTATGCTCAGTCCAATCCATCCCCACAGCTTTCTTCTGTTTGAAATTTTCTGCTTAATACTTCCTGTTTTATGACTTTGTCCACCTGATCCTGAGGAACTTCCTCCGGCACTTGTTCATGACTACCAGCACTTTGTAGAGAGTGCTTTAGAAGAGCCCAACCCAGCTGCACCACCAACGATCCACAAGGGGCGTGCAAGCCAAGGAGTTTCTGTTCACATCTGAAGGTTCCCTCCCACTATTGCCAGCAAAGCTCCTGGAAAACTATATCTTGATCCCTGATTCTGTAATTTGTCGGAGCTTCATTGGTTTTACGAAACAGCCTGCACAGGTCAGGGACAATCTGCCGTGTAAATCAGATTACTTAAATATGAACTAAATGAAAAGAACATGTCGATCTAAGAGCCAAAAAAGATCAATTTGAATTGTACGTGAGTTTTGAGTCTTGACAACGTTAGCCAGGCTAAGTGGGAATCTCACATGTCAGTAAAGAAAATGACAAAGAAAGGGTACGCCGAGGATAAAAACTTTGCTCTTGTTTCGCTCATTCTGTAATTTCATACTCAGTTTTAAATTGGTCTTTTGTATAACAGTATTGCGTGCTTTCGTTTATTTTTAAAGATACCAAGGCCTCTAATAAGAGAAAACACACTGTCGAATACCGTGCATACAACATCGCGTTTCACAAAGCTTACTGATGAAGTCGTGAATTCCACGACTGCGTCAGGCGAGATTCGATACGAAAATCGTGAATCCCACACTTTTTCTAAAAAATGACCATCTACGGGAAAAAGTGTACTACAGTATCATTTCTGAAAGGTAATTGACTAGATTGATCCATTGTTTATTTCTTGAACGCCAAATGACGGAGAAAATCAGTTTTTTCCCTCTCCTGTAAAATTTGCTTCGTGTGGAATTCACGATTTCTTCAGGCGACCGACGATAGACTACCAGAGAAGACAGATTAGATAGTGTTATGTGTGTGCAAAATATTTAATTTCTGTTTGTTTTTTTCTTCCCCATGTGAATGATCGTGAACGCGAAAAGCATCATATAGCCAGTCCAAGAATTCGAATCGATGTATCACAGAAACAAAGTAACGGGGCTTTATATGAGGAGTCCACGGCAAAAACAGACAATGGCACATAATTCAAATTGCCTGGAAACCAATTTTAAAAGAATGCCGACTTACAACTTCATGTATGTTTGACTGATCGTTTGTTATTGTTTCACGACACGGTGGAATCAAGCAGTCGTCATTTTTTTTTCGGGGGGGCATTTTGATTTATTGGTATAATTGTTCATTTTGCCTGTTAATTTGTCTTGTTTTGATGAAAAAAAATCCGTGTATCTTGAATGGAAACTGGATTATTTCCGATTGAAGGATGTGTAGGTTGCACTGCCTAGTGTCTGAAGTAAAATTCGAGAGAAAATGGCTGACAAAATTTAGTGACATCCAAAGCTGTAGTGTTTTTTGGAAACTACAGTTTACATGTGTATGACTTTGATCAATGTTTTTCACTAAAATCCAAGCAAGAATGTGTTTTAAAGAAAGTGGACATAAAACATGTTGAGCCCACAACAAAAGAGAAAAAAAATTGATAAAAATTGCCAAATAGGTAAAAATTTTGATTTTTTAAATTCCATTATTTTGACAAGGGCCTGATTTCACCTCAGTGCCTCAAACTTGTGTCAAAAATAATAAGCCAACAGT
This sequence comes from Aplysia californica, assembly GCF_000002075.1. NCBI lineage: Eukaryota > Metazoa > Mollusca > Gastropoda > Aplysiida > Aplysiidae > Aplysia > Aplysia californica. The sequence continues at coordinate 308,965 of NW_004797930.1, read as the reverse complement.
CGAACAGGGACAAAATCTGAGTCTGAGAAAGCTTTTACGGTTGATTTTCTTTTGATTTCCATTGCATGACTTAGCCCTATTTTCCTTTGGACTCATCATACGCAGAGCCTTACCACAGTGGATTACGGGTCGGAAAAAGTAATAGGGAAAAAACAAACACTCTCAGAAACTGTGAATTTGTTTAGAGTTACCTTTTTAAGGGGTGATTCGTTGATTATGTAAAGGCTGGTTTTAAATTGGCGATTTTTTGTCGTTTTATTGTCTCCGGATTTTTGTATGTTTTATAATACTCCAATCACTTGTAAATCTAAAAAGTGTTTATTCTTTGTGTTACAATCACCATCTTTCAGATTTTCTGACCTAGAACTTTCATTTTGTCTATTATGTAACAGAATGTCGTTTTTTTCAAAACTTCATTTTAGGTGTTTTTTTCTCATCTACTTTTTTTTTCTTTGTGAATCCGATGAAATTTTCAGGGCTTGTTATTCGTGCCATAACTAATTTTATACAGGTGGAAAATAAATTCGATACATTCATGAGTGAGTTACATGGATGAATATGTAATCGAATTCAGATGCATGAGGGGGTAGGTGAGTTATCTATCTCTAAGTTTTTTTGCTATTCAAGATATCCAAGATCCCAACTGTATGAAATTTAGGTTTGAGCATGTCAATCAATGTACCAAATTTGGTTGGTAAATAAACAATCCTTTTTAATTTATGAAAGCTATATATTTTCAATATGGTGGCCGTTACCATGACAACTGTAGACTTAAACAATAAAAAATAAAGTTACGTTTTACATAATATGTTTTCCTGTTATACCTCCTTGCATAAGGCTTTATCTAAAAAGGCCATAGTTACCGAGATAGGTTTATAAACGAGCCCCCCCCCACTCTTAAGATTGAATCGACCAGTCTACATTAAGCTTACATAATCAGTGCTTGTGACTGCTTATGAGAATGGCCTAAAAGAGAAAAGGCGTGGGAGGGGGGGTCTTTAAAAAATGAAATGGCAATGAAACACTAACTTTTCTTGTGTTTTGCTCACTGCTCCCGTTCGTGCAAATTTTAGGCCTGTGTCTATGAGTGAATTTGACTGCGAAGAGGTTCCCAAATCATGAAAGGGAAGCAGGCAGTGATTCGTTGATTATGTAAACGTTTCGATGTTGATATGTTCAAGTTTGTTCCGTTCGTGAGGGACAAAATAGAAGCCATGAGTAGACATTGTTATATTTTATCACTTTACATCTCTTCGTTGTTTTCTTATATTGCCTCAGGCGGTTTTGTTGCTGACTTGTGCACAATACATAATTACTGAGCAGCCTTGGGGGCGGAGAGCTGAGGGTGGACGCCATGAGCAGACATTGTTGTATTATCTAACTCTCATATCGCCACCTTAGAAGTTATATCTGCTCAGTACCTAGTTTTGAGAAATTTGACGTGAGGTGATTGTGTGTATATGTATGTGTGTGTGTGTGTGATAGAACTTTCTCGTTTGTTTAAATAAACCAGATAATGTGTTGTTTTTCACGGTTTTTGTCGTCGTACTGAGCACAAATCGAACAGTTTGAGACCGGAGAGTTTGGTGAATCAGTGAATTGGTCACTGAAAAAGAAAGAAGTTCATTTCGACCCTTTTTTGGAGTTCACTTGACCTAATACACACATCCGAGATCTCCACTAAACGTGGGGCTACATTTAGGGCACCATGACGTCACGCATGAATGACACTTTTAATTAACTTTTTATAAGAATAAGGCGGAGCTTGGGGGAGGGGGTGTCTTCCATTTCTTTTAATAAATTCATTTGTCTCGTATCCATTTATCGGGAGTTAAGTTAATGATCTCTTTCATATTATAAGATAATCATTGACATTTGAGTGAGTAGGTATAATAATATCTTTATCTTTATGATGGAATAATGAAAAAAATAATATGTATAACAATCATTTGGCATATTCGTTAGTTTTTTTTTATTATGATTTATTAGGGTTTTTTTGGGGGGTATAGCATTTATTCCCTATGATTAACCCCCCCCCCCCCTCTCCCACTCCCCCCGCTCCCACAAGCAGTCCTGGGAGTTGCAGAACTTAATTTTACTCTGAACGGAAGAATAGAAAAAAAAGAATTAAGTTAGAAGCTGTGTACATACTAAAATACTGACATGATGGGGCCCATAATGGCAAGCTTATAACATTTCAAAACCTGATTCAACACAGTTACAATTATAGCCAAAGAGATATTAGCGTCCATCTTCGATAGCATTGATGCGCAAGGGTAGAGAAACAAAAAACATCATAGACAACCCAAATTAAATAATTATCTATCTGAGATTTGAACTTGTGCCATCCAATTTGCTCTCCAGCACAATAAAGTAATTCTGCGCACTAATCTGACAGTGCATTGTAAATTATTCACAGTTATATCCAAACTTTGTTTAAGACCTCTTAGTTCATTCTTCTTGCGACCTGTGAATATGTCAACATAATCTAAACGTTACATCGTCCCATCTCATGTATTTATTATGTAAACCTGTAAGTCATCTTTTTGTTTGTGATTTTTGTCACGGGTGTTAATGTTTTGTTTCAATTTAAGGAGTAAAAACATAGAAAGTAATGGAGAGAGAAAACAGAACGAGAGAGAAAAGGAAAAAGGGAGACAGGGAGAAAAGAAGGTACAGAGAAAGATTTTTTAGAAAGAGTATGAAGTGGGAAAAAAGAGAGAGAGAAAGAAAGTGTGAGAGACAAAGACAACAAAGAGGTGTGTGTGTTTGTGTGTGTATGTGTGTGTGTGTTTGTGTGTGTGTTGTGTGTGTACGTGTGTGTGTGTGTGTGTGTGTGTGTGTGTGTGTGTGTGTGTGTGTGTTTATGAGTGTATGTTTGTGTGTTTTGGGTATGTGTGAGTGTGTGAGTGTGTGTGAGTATGTGTACACACAAATACACACACACACACACACACACACACACACACACACACACACACACACACACGCACGCACACATACACGAATAGTAAGAGAGAATGAGAGAGAAAAGAAAGTAGAGGAGGACAGAGAAAAGGATAGAGGGGAGAAAGAGAGAGAGAGAGAGAGAGAGAGAGAGAGAGAGAGAGAGAGAGAGAGAGAGCGAGAGAGATTACTGACTGTAGAATATATTAGTATATTACTATACAAACTCATTCCGTGTTGCGTGAACTGAGATCGAGAGGAGGGCTCTCGTGGCCTAGAGGTTAAGGCATGGCCGTCGTGATACTCATGTTATAACGAAGGCCATGGTTAAGGTGCTGGCCTCTCTCTCAAAAGTTCCGGGTTTGAATCCGAGTAGCGAACGAACAATTATCTTCTCTAGAATTGTCTCCTTTCACCTTCTTTCCTGCTCTCTAGCAATGTTCTGTCGTCTGCTTTCGTCTCCTCTTTCTGCCCCCACTCCCTCACCTCCTTTGCCCCCTCCTCTGGACCCCTGACTCTTTCTGCAACATTTCTACTGCAACTCCTTGGCTCCTTCTTACTGCTGTCTTTCATCCACACCCCTGATCTTCTGGTAGGAAAGATCTACACCTAGCTTTCTCGGACAAAGGCGAAAAATCTCGGAGGGCCCGTGTGAAAGTTGCGCAAGTTAAAGATCCCTTAGTGGTCTAAAAATCGATAAGGGTATGCTTCGGCCGCCACCCGTACAAAATTCAAAATTCCCTACCAAGTGAAAAAGTTGAATGTGTCCTGCACGCTCATATGACCTCATGCAGCTGCGAGCGCCGTAAAACACTTACCAAAAAAATGAGATTGAGAGAACGTCACTGACGACAGCATAGCTTTAACCTTAGTAAGTAAAATCCTGTCTTAATATACGAGTATCTACAACATCAAAAAATAAAAACTTGTTATAAACAGTACACAGAAAATGGAAGAAATACGATGGAAGAGAATTATTTTGTCATCCTTTAGTCTTCGAGAACTCCTTGGCGCAATGTCTACTGAAGATTTCATCTCTTTCAAAACGTAAAACAGGAATAGATACTCACGTATTTAATTTTAGATTTAGCCATCTGTGGTCCGTAAAAGTGAGTAACAACCTCCACCTTAAACTGTATCTTTAATAAGTTAAAAGCGTCTCTCGTTCACAATTTGTCCCTATGGAGAGTATAGATGCTGGGTGTGTGCACAAGGGCAAATACGATGGGAATCGTTTACCAAAGTATGATCTTCGACTCCTAGTACAGAGGTGCTACTGTAAGTCCTTTGTTAAAGAGGCAAGCAGCCACCCAACCTCGAAAAAGCTCCAAATAGTGTTGATAAGGTAGTCAACATTTACAAAGACTCAAAATTGTGTTACAGATATATATTATGTAGCCTAGCGTACAGATGTAAACTTCGCGCTAGCAGCTTTTCCAGAAATAAAGTTCATTACGGTTACAACCAAACAAACTAATAGCAAAGTAACACATCTACCAATCCCTGACAAAAATTTAAGAAATCAAATTATTTTGAAAACAAGACGTTTTTCTGGATAGTAAATCCGTTCTGGCACGATTACAGGTTGAACTTAAACACATACAATTTTAAAAAATATGACAACATTGAAATAAGAAGCATCTTGTTGAAAGACAATGTGAGACTGATTTTTTCCGCATCAAAAGAATAGCTTTTATCACATATTAATATTTTGTTGATAAAATTAATACAAACAAATCTACCGATATCATCAGCTACTGCACCTTTTCTCTCTTTCAAATTCCTAACTGTTGGGCTATTTAAATCTATTTTTTCACGCTGCGCTTTGTAAGAGAAGTCAGAGTCTGTCTAAAGGAAGTATTGTAATGGTAGAATATGATAAAGTTAACTGCACAATTCACAACCATGAAAGCTCCAATGATTTCCATACAGATGGCGTAAAGACTGCGGTATCTCGGCTCTGTTTCAAGTTGGGGCATCCACACCACAGCTATCCCAAGGGCGGCCCTCAAAGAGGCGCTACAGACGAAGATAGCGCAGAGAAGAAACACCGCCTTGATGAGCTGTATCTCTTTGATGCTGAGCGCTGATGGAGAAGAGCTGGTGATCTGTTCTTTCTCAGCATTATTGTCTAATTCATGTTTACCATGTGAAAGTCTTGGGTCTGGCTTCGAGGCTGATCTGGTTGCGTTAGCGCGGAACTGTGAGACTGACCTCAGTTTAACTGTTAAGACGATGAGGCACAGGATGCAGATTGCGAGGCAGGAGTAAGGTAGTAAAGTCCGGTTAACGATGTTGTGAAGCTTCGAAAACGACTCAAACGTATCGTGATCTACTCTTTCCACAACGAGGATGGCTTTTGGTGTGTTTACTTTTGACCGCCAAACTAATCTCTGACTGAGAATCGGAGGTATGTGAGACAGCAAAGCTCCGATATACACAGACACAACTACAATACGAGCTTGGTTTACGGTGAAGATACGCTGAAATCTGAATGCTAAAGCCACACACAGACACCTAGCAAGGGCTATGTATGTGGTCAACAGTGTGGAAATGAGATAAAATATGGATATGTAAGACGAGGCAAAGGTTGCTATTTGTGTTGGGTGTACGGACCAGGTGTGAGTCAGTCCTAACTTCATGAGCATTTGTGCTATAGGGCGATATGCCTGGAGCAGCAAGAACACAAAATCAGCGACGAATAACGCCACCAGTGACACGGACACGGAATCGTTGACCCCAATTTTGAGAAACACCGCTGTGTTGATGACGTTAAACACAAGTCCAATGACGCTTATGGGAAAAGACAAGCCGTACACGACAATAGGTTGGATTATGTCGAATGCATCGTTACCAAGTATAATACTGGAGCTAGTCATTGGCCAAGTTGCGTTTGAAAACATCTTGATGAACTTGAAATAGCAGAGGTGCAGTGACTCAGTGATGCGTAGACCGTGAGGTTAATGAGAAATAGTCCGACTGGACAAAATGGCAGGGGAATCTCTAAAACGCTCCAACTATAGATTATGAATGCGTCTCTATGGTTCTAGAAGGGCGAAAATCATTATTATGTTAAACTTTGTCTCAGTTTGAGTTGTATGACTTTCAATAAATATAATTACAAAGTCAACATGTATAGGTGCAAATGAAAATATCACTACCGTGCTGGTCTGTGAATAGAGGCAGCTTTGTTAGAAACAGATACTTTAAAGACGGTCTCGTGATCTTAATGTTGATCTGAAGTCTGTGGCACGTTAAGTTTAAAGTTTCCAGAACATCAGCACAGATGAAATCAATGTTGACAAAGAGCCGCCTCCACTGCTTTATGGGCTGTGAAAATATAATAACATCATATTTTCTCATTGACCGGGGAGATATGGAGTTTTTTCATTCTTCAGAATTGGTCCTGGTGGTTTTCTGAGTTCAGATCTACTTTTTTAAAAACTAGAAATGTGGATAAATCTAGAATTACTCTTCTTTGAAGTATCAGTCAGAGGGGCATTATCCGGTCACAGTAAATACTTAATCTGTATTGCTTCTTTTTTATTTTGACTGTGAACAAAGGATATGTAATTGAGTAATCTCAACGAAAAACTGATTATCCGTAACAAACGCTACTTTCTTCTCGTCTGTGAGAAACTGACATAGATCCGAGAGTTAATAGCCTCATGGCACAAGGTAACAACTCTATTTGTGAACAGAGGAAAATCTGTATGTGAGCATCAACGTAAAATTTATGTTGTTCAAAAAAAGAAAAATAAATTTGAAAATGTGGAAAACATTGGATATCAAAGTTCGAACCAAAATTTGAAAAAACCCGAGAAACGCGACTAAAATAATATAATCTCGTAAACGTTTTTACGAAAGGTAGACAGTATATCTAGAGACGACAGAGTACAATATTATTTAAAAGCACACTCTCACAGACGTAGATTGCATAAAAATTACAGATACTCTTTAAATTACTCTAGATTCAGAGAGTCGAAACTCCTTGCCCGAGACAGAAATTGTTGATTTCAAATAAATAAGCGATGATTCGGGTTCAGTGGAGATTTGTTACGAGTTATAAACGATCTCTCCGAAGAACGGGTGGTTTGTTTTGTTTTTAGTTGTTTTTTTTTAGTTTGTCTCTGTTGTTTGTTTGTTTTTCCTTGGGGTTTGGGGGGGGGGGGGGAATAGGGTCGCGAATTGTGCTGTACTAGTTGTTATGCACTTTATTAAATAAGGACAGAAATGCACATTTGTTTAGTTTACATCTGTGACCGTCAGAAGACGTCCAAGCAACCTGTTTAACTTTGAGAACAAAAAGTCCCGCGAGGCAGCTGTGAGTGATTTGTTGTTGTTGTTGTTGTTGCTTTGTTGTTCTAGTTGGGGGGGGGGGGGGGTTGCTGGGGTTAAGTGTTTTACGGCGCTCTAAACTGCATAACGTCATATGAGCGCGCGGGACACATAAAACATTTTCAGATGGGAGGAAATTTTGAATTTTTCCCTGGTGGCAGTTGAAGCCTACTTTAATCAATTTTGGACATCCAAAGGATCTTTAACGTGCGCAACTTGCTCACGAGACCTCGGAGATTTTACTTTCTTGACTGAGAGAGTTAGGTGTACATCTTTCCTACCATAACATTAGAAGTGTGGCTGAAAAACAGCAGAAAGAAGGAGGCAATGAGTAACAGTGGAAAGGCTGCAGAAAGAGTCAGGAGAAAATTATAGAGAAGAAAATTTTCCGTCGCTTTCCAAATTCGAACCCGGGACCTGTTGAATAAATGGCGAACACCTTATCATCTAGACCACGAGAGCCCCCAATGATTTTTTAAAGTGTTATTAGTGAAGACTGGTCACAAAATCATTACAAAGCTGAATGACATAAACTGATTGAATTAGTTCCTCTGGTTTATTTCCAAGTCATAGATTCTATGTTAGAGTGTCAATGGCCAAATTAATATAAGGCTAAGTGAGTCAGCATTTCAGCATTTTTGTTTTTATGACTTCTTCGCACAGGGCTATTTCTTCTGTGATTTTTAAAGTGCCAACTTTACCTTTGCCCATGTGCGTTATTTAATTGTAGGAGAGGTACCCTTTTACCTTCCGTTTCAAATAATCATCCCACATATTCTGCTAGTCTTCCACAAACTTCTGTTTTCTACACCCTCTGTCGACCTCTCGTTGTGCTTTTTGCCAGTGAGTTCTCTAACGTTGTCGTGAATACTCGACACCAGAGCCTGTGGTCTAGCAGTTAAGAGCTTCGCTGTCGTACGCAAGAGACCCAAGTTCCGTTCCAGGGTGGAGAGAAATTTGTTTTATGGAGTATCTTTGTTTTTCCACAAGGATCTTTCATCCCTCTCAATACAGATTGGCCCCCTTTTTAATTTGTATGTTTGTTACTCTCTTGTAACACCTTTAACTCTCTGGCGGTCATATGACCTTATGCAGTTGCAAGAGAAGTAAAACTTCTACTAAAACTAACTAAACTAAATTTTCAAAACATATAAGTCGAGTTGTTCGATATATTCGTCTGTGTTTATCTCAGTACATTTGCCTTCTACCAGGGTTTTTTTAGTTTCTTTGCTTTTTTAGATTAATTGATTTGTCTGTCTTTTTAATGTGGGTAAATTTTCGCTTTCTTCCTCTCCGTCATTAGATCTAAGGTTCCCTCTATGATCCTAAGTTTTTGAGCTGGTCCCTCTTGTTTACGCAGTTTCTCAGTTCAAAATAATATGCTTCTCTTAAGTTTTTCCCAATTTTTGTTGGTGGCTACTCACCTGTTTGTTTCATTATTTCATTTTTAGAACGTCAAATCTTCCTGAAAGAGAAGGCAGGCACGCTGTTTTCAAAATCCGTTTTTCACAGACGTGGCAATCATTTAATAGTTTTATTTAATTAAAATTTTGAGAGTCTAGAACGTTTTTCAGGTAGTCAGATGTACTTTAGTTCTGCGCTCCGGGCAAATTTTTACACATTTGGGTGTCATGGCCCTCTATAAAATGTTACTTCTGTGCGTGCGTAAATTTGTTATTTGTACAGGTACAGAGTTAATAATTAATTTTAAAACCTAAACTTTGTATAAGGTCGTTGCTACCTACTAGAGGATTTTTATAACGTTTGTAATAAGCGAAATATCCCGGACATATGACTTGCTAAAACACCGAAATTTCCTACAAAATCATTCCATTTGAGGCCCATAGAACTTAGTAATATTTTTTTTTATTTAAGCCTCTTACAAGTTGCAACTACCTCAATTGTCCACACCGAAGCCAATTTTCAAAGGTATACTAAAAGCAGCCTACGAAATATCGCTCCACTCAAATCCCATAGCCCTTAAAAATAGCGCCAAAAAACACCGCCAAAAATGCCTTCGCGTTGTTACAACCACAGGCAGCTGAAGGCAATGTGCTTCTTTTTCCGTATCTGCCATTTCACTATACCAAAAATCCATTTTGCTATAAAAACAATGTGAAAATAGAATAAGAATGTAGTTTGAACTAATGATAACTTTTATTTCAAGAGAATAACGCAAGAAAGGTGAAGTAAAAGCTACCCCAAAACTGGAAACAGTGTGATCATAGTCCTACTTTATTCAAAACAATAGAGCGATAAGATTAACACTTTAAACCCTGAATCACATTTCTCCACAGGTGAAATTTTCAGGATAAAATCTGAGTAGGTTGTGAGTAGATTTCTTTTTTTTTTCATCCCGGTCTTCCACCCAAGAGTAACCGGCCCTGCCTCTGGACCGTGGCATCACTGAGACACTAAAACCAAACAAAAGAAGATCCACTTTCGTTAGCTGAGGTAGGTGATTTGTAGCAAGCACGATGATGCCGACAGTTGAAAGTTTAAAAATCCGATTCAGGTCCGATCATTTGAGATTAAAAAGATTAGCCAGGCATTTTGTGCTGCACACGGAAGACGCGGGTTCGATTCCATATTAGAAACACGATTTCATCGAGTATTTCCGCACCAAAACTTGCTGAAACTCCTAGAATAAAAAGGCTTTCTTAAGTCTTGACAGCGGTGATAAAAGCAAGATGTCCTACAGGAAAGGGACTGTCAGTGAAGCATGGTCAATTCTATTTTGGGATTAGCTAGCTTTTTTCTGTTTGCTTGTTGCTTTTTAGACGCGGGCTTCCTTTTTGACACAATGAAGAACACATGCATTGTGAAATGTAACACAGAATCTTTTACTAGTCAACAATTGTGCTATTCATGAATGGTATTTTTTAGATACCTGCTTATGGAAAGGAGAGGATTGTTATTTGTGTACAAGAGAGAGAGAGAGAGAGAGAGAGAGAGAGAGAGAGAGAGAGAGAGAGACAGACAGAGAGAGAGAGAGACAGAGAGACAGAGAGACATAGAGACAGAGACAGAGAGACAGAGAGACAGAGAGACAGAGAGACAGAGAGACAAAGAGACAGAGAGAGAGAGAGAGAGAGACAGAGAGAGAGACAGAGAGAGAGAGAGCGCGAGAGAAGGACGAGGGGGGGGGGGGGGATAAAGAAAGAAGGAATGAGTATTAAAAAGAGAAAAGGGAAAAGAGAGAGGGAAATGGAAAGAATCAATTACCTCTCCACCCCGTCTTTTCTTTCTCTCCTTCACTGACGCGCTCCCTGTACAGCTTACCAAGATTGTGAGTACTCCACTAATTTTATCAGAATTTCGAAGAAACTGCAATGGGTTTCGTTTTTAGGCATGTTCAAGTCTCTTCAGCCTTCGTTATTATTTTTATTATTATCATTATTATTATTATTATTATTATTATTATTATTATTATTATTATTATTATTATTACTATTGGTTTTTCTCAGTAGTAATTCACGTGACGTAACCCCGGCACGGAACCACATAATACGATGCCCACCTGGAGCACATGCTGGCATTGTTGTCTGTAAGAGGGTCGCTGATTGGGGACCCCAAATGAAGCAGTATTTCAGATAGGTCGTACTCCATAAGCCATAGCAAAGAACGATCACGAGTACAACACGTACTTACAATGCCCCACCCAACCATTACCAAACCCCCACCCCATCCCGTCGACTGATTCGTCAAATGCTTAGAGAAAAGTATTTTGGTTTTATTCATGTGGGACAACTGCTCTAAGATTCATCACTTGGGCCAGCTGCTGTCGGGGCAAAACTGTTACGTTGGGCCCGAGTCCCGCGCATATTTGTTTGCTAAAGACAAGGTAAATTTGTCCCCGTTTATGACAGTCACGATTATAACAGGATTCTGGCTAAGGCAGGCAAATAATAAATCTACAAATCCGATCTCTTACAATCTAAAGTAAAAAGTTATATTACAACAGGCATTCGGACAGACATGCTCAGCTATAACAGTGGTCTAATCATCGAAAAAATCCCAACTGAAACAAACCAACGAGAGGGCAAGAAAAAGCAAATGAAGCAAGACAACAGACAGTAGGCTTAGTTGATTGTGTACACAATTCAAGATGTGTCATACTGTATGTGGGGGGGGGGCAGCTGGGTTCACCCTTTGTGTTAATGCAAATTCAGTCAGTGACAGCGTGACTTTAGTCTGGCACCATATCGTTACATTGTCTGGCATTGTCTCTTCATGGGATGGGGAGACTTGTTGCAGAAAAAAAGATTGAACGAAAGTAGGCACCTAACGCTAGATTCCTTAGATCTATGCCATGTGCATCTCAAACCATGTTTACCCAACCTCCATGAAGCTAAAAAGTAAGAAAAAAAAGGAAGATAATGAGGTGGGGGGGAGGGGGAGGGAAAATTACCAGTGGTAAAGAAAAGAGCTAAAGCGATAAATAAGTAGTGTGTAATCTATAATATTATGTTTATCCATAATGTAAGCTAGATTGCCATCTTTTTGCTTGTGATTCCTGTTACACGTATATGTGTGGATGTCTTTGTTTTATTTGAGTGTGTAAAAATAATAAAGAGAGTAATGGAAAGAGAAAAGAGTGCAGGAAAGGAATGGAGAGAGGGGGACAGAAAGAAAACGAGATAGAGAGAGAGGAAAATCGAAGAAAGAGAGAAATAACGAGAGAGGCAAAAACAATAAAGCAGCGTATAAATGTGTGAGTTATGTGTGTTTGTTTGAGTGTGAGTGTGTGTATGTGTGTATGTGTGTGAGTGTGCGTGTGTGTGTGTGTGTGTGTGTGTGTGTGTGTGTGTGTGTGTGTGTGTGCACGCGCGATCACACACATACACACACATACACTCATAATGATAGAGAATGAGAAAGAGAGAGGAAGAGAGAGGGTAGAGAGAGAGCAAGCGAGGTTACTGACTGTAGGGTATAATGTTATTATGTATCTTTATTATATCACCTTATTCCTTGTTACGTTTATTGAGATCGAGAGATAAGAGAAAATGGAAGAACACAGAATAGCTCTGACTGTTGTAAGTACAATCCTGTTTATTACATATCACTGTCTACAACATCAAAGACTGAAAATCTGCTAAAAGCAGTACATAGAAGACGGGACAAGATGGGAAGGATTTGTATTTCGTCATTTCTCAGCCCTCAAGAATTCATTATTTCTGTCTCTTTACTGGAGACTTCAACTATTTCAAAACTAAAAACAGGATAAGATACTTGCCTATTCAAATTTAGTCTCAGCCTTGAGTGGTCCGTAGCAGTAAATTTCGACCTCCCCACCTCAACCTTACCCTCAACCTCCGCCCCAATCCGTTTCTAGAAAAATTAAAAACGTCTACCGTGCACGATGTGTCTCAGGGGAAAGTGCAGATGCCAGACATACGCACAAGGACAAGTAAGTTCCTAATCGGGAGCTAAAGTTTCCCTTAGCATGATCTTCGACTACAGGTACGGATTTGCGACTGTACTGCAAAGTCCTTTGGTGTAGAGTCGAAGTAGCCAGCCTCGAATAAGCTTCAAATTGTACTGAAGTGGTTGTAAACATTAACAATAACTCAAAACTCTTTTGCAGATTAATATGTAGCCTACTAGATACAGTGTAGAGACAAAAAGGTAAGCTAGCAGCTTGCCCAGAGATAAAGTTTCCTGCAGTATCAAACCAACATAGCTAAGTAACACAACAAGCAGTCCTGGCAAACGTTGTTTGTTTTCAAATGCTTTTTAAAACAAGACTCTTTTAATTGCCTTAAATCTGGATAGTATATTCATTCTGATACGTTTACATTATAAACGTGAAACTTGTTTTTTTTTAAAGCTAAAACACTGAAATAACAAGGAACTTGTATAAAGACTTTATGAGACTGGGGTTGTTGTTGTTGTTGTTGTTGTTGTTGTTGTTGTTGTTGTTGTTTTGTTTTTTTTATGAAACAAATAATTTTCATGAAATATTTTGTTGATGAGGACAAAAGAAAAAAATCCGTTGATATCATCAGCTACTAAACCTTTTCTCTATCTCAAATATCAGTGACTATTGATTTTTCAACTGATTTAATTCATCAAGCAACCTTTCTTCACAGAAAACAGAGTCCGTCTAAAGGTGGTATTGTAATGGTAGAATATGATAAAGTTAACTGCACAATTCACAACCATGAAAGCTCCACCTGTTTCCATACAGATAGCGAAAAGACTGCGGTATCTCGGCTCTGTTTCAAGTTGGGGCATCCACACCACAGCTATCCCAAGGGCGGCCCTCACAGAGGCGCTACAGACGAAGACAGCGCAGAGAAGAAACACCGCCTTGATGAGCTGTATCTCTTTGATGCTGAGCGCTGATGGAGAAGAGCTGTTGTTTGGTAGTTTCTCTGCATTGTTGCCTAAAACAAGGATACCAATCGAATGCTTTTGGTCTAGTTTTGGAGCTGATCCAGTTGCCTTAGCTCGGAACCTTGAGACTGACCTCAGTTTAATCGTTAAGACGATGAGGCACAGGATACAGATTGCGAGGCAGGAGTAAGGGAGTAAAGTCCTGTTGACGATGTTGTAAAACTTCGAGAACGACTGAAATGTATCTTGATCTACTCTTTCTACAACGAGGATGGCTTTTGATGTGTTTTCTTTTGACCGCCAAACTAATCTCTGACTGAGAATCGGAGGTATGTGAGACAGCAAAGCTCCGATATACACAGACACAACTACAATACGAGCTTGGGTAACGGTGAAGATGCGCTGAAATCTGAATGCTAAAGCCACACACAGACACCTAGCAAGGGCTATGTATGTGGTCAACAGTGTGGAAATAAGATAAAATATGGATACGTAAGACGAGGCAAAGGTTGCTATTTGTGTTGGATGTACAGACCATGTGTGGGTCAGTCCTAACATAGTGAGCATTTGTGCTATAGGGCGATATGCCTGGAGCAGCAAGAACACAAAATCAGCGACAAATAAAGCCACGAGTGACACAGACACGGAATCGTTGACACCCATTTTGAGGAACACCGCCGTGTTGATGATGTTAAACACAAGTCCAATGACGCTCAAGGGAAAGGTCAAGGCGTACACGATAATGGCGTGGATTGTATCCAGTCTGTCGTTATCAAGTACACTAGAGCTAGATATTTCCCAAGTCGTGTTTGACATCATCTTAATGGGCTTGAAATAACACAGGTGCACCTACACAACGATGAGTAGACTGGGCGTGTAAGTAATGAGAAATAGTCCAACTCGACAAAATGGCAGGGGAATCTCTAAAGCGCTCCCAGAACGGATTGTGAATGCCTGTGTGTTTCTCGTAGGGCAAAAATCAGTATAACTTTACGCTTTATCTCAGTTCGGATGGCATGGATGCCAATGTACAGAATAATAAGGCACACTTTCATAGGTGCACTCCAAATAGTACTACTGAGCTGGACTACGAAAAGAAGGAACCTGGTTCGAAACAGATACTATCAAAATAGTCCTGTTCTCTCCTTATTGATCTGAACTCCGTGGCAAGTACGCCTTAAGTTTTTCTGAACATCCGTACAGACGAATGCAGTGTTGACAAAGAGCCATCATGACTGCAGCTTTAAGTTTATGATTCAAGGACAAGTTATTACGTCATGTCTTCTCATAGAACAGTGACACGTTGTTGTTGTTGGGGGGGGGGGGGTTTCGTTCTTCGGAATTTGTCTTGGTGGTTTACTCAGATTTGATCTAATTTATTTTTGCTGGAATCCGTCGATTTTTCCGAATTACTCCTTTCTGAAGTATTAGTCAGAGGGGCATTTTCCCGTCACAATAGACACTTATTCTTTATTACTTTTTTATCTTGACCGTGAAGAAAGGGTAGGTAACTGAATAATCTCAACCGAAAACTGATTATCTGTTACGAATGCTTTTTTCCGCTCTTCTGTGAGAGCATGGCAAAGATCAATGGGTTAATGGCCTCATGGCACAAGGTAACAACGCTGTTAATAAAGTGAGCAGAGAAAAATCTATAAGCCAGCACCAGGGGCAAATTTATGTTCCTCAAAGCAGAAGAACCAAAATTTGATTTTGATTATGTGGGAAAGCCTGGGTATCAAAGCTTAAAGCAACACTTTTTCAATTCAGAAAACGACTGAAATAACATAATCATGTGAGCCTTTTTACGAAAAGTAGAAAATAACAATATATCTGAACTAGGCAAATAGCTATATTATTTTAAAACTTGAATAGACATAGATTTTATATAGATAACAACTATTCCTTCAATTACTTTAGTTTCACACGTCTCAAAACTCCACTTTCCCGAAAACAGAAACTGTTGATTTTAAATTATAAATAAGCCCCGACTGGGTTCAGTGGAGATGGGTTGCGAGTTTTCAAGGATCTCTCCGAAGAACTGGTGAATTTTTAAATTGCTTTATTCTGTTTCTGTTGTCTTGGATTCGAGGTTTGTTTTTTTGTGTCGTGTTGGTGGGTTGTTTTTATGTGGGGGTTTTTTGTTTTTTTTTAGTTGCATTTTTTTAAAGGGTAGCTTGGTTTTGTACTAGTTGTTATGCATTTCATTAAATAGGGAAAGAACAACCCATTTGTTCAGTTTGCGTCTATGCCTCTCAGAAGTAGTCCAAGAAATCTCTATAACCTTAAGAACTAAAACATCCGCTTTAAACCTTTAGTGTTTTTAGTGAAGACTGGTCACAAAGACAATAAAAAAGCAGAGCGATATAAACTAATAGAAGTAGTTTCTCTGGTATTTTTGGCAAGTCATAAGGTTAAGTGCGTCAGCATTCTACCTTTCTGCGATTATGTATGCCATTTTCGCAGAGAGCTGTTTCATCTGTGTTTTTGACCGTTTACACTTTACCTCTGACTTAAGAATTTGGGGACCATGGGTGTTACTTATTTGTGAGGCGGGTGGCGTTTGATCTTCAAATAATTCTCCTGCCTGTCCTGCCGATGTTCCGGGGCCTGCTTTTTTCTCAAACATAATTTTGCGTCCTTTGTCTTCTACGCCCTCTGTCGATCTCTTGCTGTGCTCTCCTGCAGTGAGTTCTGTATTGATTTATTGATTTATTATTTAATTGAGATATTTTTAAAATGTATTTACTCTTCTTAATTATCGTTAATACTGCCCTTAATCGTGTTATCAATAAATATGGACGGTAACTGAATGATGTCACTATAGAGGGCGAGGAATGATGAGAAATGGTAAAAAGGGAGGGGGGGGGGGGATTACAGCGAATTATAGGTGATTTCCAGGTTGAGAACCATAGATACGGAGTGCATGGAAGTGGAACCAATAAATGGGACAAAGAATATTAATCCGCAGACAGGAAAAGTGGCTAAAACAGCCCCTGGACATGGATGATAGGTGCCTCTATAAATAAATTATTGATGGTCACGGTCAAGGTTTGGCGGTCAGGCAATTCGCTGCCGCACACAAGATACCTGAGTTTGGTTCCAAATAGGGAAAAATTATTTTTTTCGAATAACTTGGTCTTTCTACCGCGATGTCGCATCCTTCTTAATCCAGATTGGCCTTGACAACAGGGTTGGAAGCCAGCCTCCTATATGATTTAAATCGTGTCAATGGGGACGTAAAAACATCCAGATTTACCACAATATTGTTATTCGTTGAGTTGTTTTGATACCTTATTTTTAGAGTGTTAATCTCAGTACTTTTGCCATCAACTCAGGTAGGCTTCTTTGGCTTCCGTTCTTTTTTAGGTAGATTGATCTGTCTGTTCTTTCAGATTTCTGTTGAAGGTTAAGCGTCAGTTCCATTGTTTTATTTCTCAAAACTTACTTTCCTTTCTTTTAACTTCCACTTGTACAACAGGGTTTTTTTTCTTTTATCTTTTACCCAGTTGGTGCGTTTGTTTATTTTTTGTCAGACTTTTCCTTCAAATATCTTGTGTTTGTTCTACGTTTTAAAACGTTTTATGCTAGCTGTTTCTGAATTGTTCTTATTATGATGTAATCCAGCTGGAGTATTTCAACATTACCAGGGCTTGGCTGGCAGTGTAGTCTTCTTTCTGGTTGTTGGAAGTTGGTGTTTGCTGTTATCAATATCTTCCCCTCATAAAAGTTTAAGAGTCTTTGACATTTTTTGTAGTGATTTTCTATACCAATGACGTCTTGGTTTTGTCCTATTCCCAGAGTAATTTTTGGTCCTCCATTATGACAAGTACTTGATTTAGTTTTTTTTGTTTCAGGATCCTGTTCGATTCTTTGTAGTATTCTTCGATCTTTTCCTCTACGTAAGTGGGGGTTAGTACATAGGTCTGAAGTAATGCGACGTAGAGAAGTTTTGTCTCCATTTTTTCTGTAGGATTTATTTTCTCACTGGCAAACATTTCCTAGTCTGTTTCTTAACCAACTGTCTTCTTACAAAAACTTTTTATTCACTATAAATGTTGCTTACCGCCCAAAATGTTTAAGTATGAAAACTTTTTTCTTTATGACACATTCTTTAGTCCAACGTTATCACATTTGCTAATGTCAGCTCCGAAAATCCTCCACATTGTTCGAAAAAGGAATACTAATTCTTTTAAATGGTCAGCATTCAAACATAATTTCGTTGACGCCTCTACTTAAACGGTAGGTTTTTAACAAGAATAACAAGTTTTGTAAAGGATCTTGACCTGTTTTCCTGTCAAGTAGATCAGGAAATTTAATGTTTTATAGTCTTGTTTTTATAAGAGCAATATTATTTGCCTGATCAAATCTAGTTGTAGCTTGAGGTGATCTTCGGCTCCTGGCACAGACGTACATTGTGTCTTCAAAAAAGGACCCACGTCAAAATTCAATAACCTGGGCGTCTCTGCACTAATTTTAACAAACTTTTTAAGAGAATAAAACCCGATCAGGATAACTTCAAATGTGTAAATGTTAAGAAAATCAATGACTATGTTTAAGAAATGTCAAGTTTTTAAAATGTCGGCCAAAGTTGGGTAACTTCTTGAAAGTGTTCAGCTATAGTGACATAATCCATCTGGTCTGGGTCGAGGATGAGACCGATAAATCTGCAATAGTCAAATCAGATGAGTATCTCACTGTGCTGAGAAAAATGAGGAGAAGTTTGTGGGTCAGACCCAACACACCAAGAATGGCCCCTGCATAATTGCAAAGAAGGTTTGGGTCTTATAGTAAAGCCGAAATCTTACAAACGAATTGTCACTGCATTCCTTCCTTCGGCTTGATCACCTTCAACTATCTCCATTGGTGTTCCCACCCCCCCCCCCCCCACCCCCCGCTTTTTCTAAAAACAGAGGTCAATAGAAACAACTCACACACAATCGAACAGTGGAAAGTCAATGTTGAACAGGTGATAAAAATAAAATCAGCACTGAAACATGCCACACGGATATTCAAAATTTTCTGTGACCCGTTAAAGGTTATATGGAGAGAAATGGTCAACTCATGAAATATACAATTTTAAAAGAAAAGCACTATTAGGCCCAGAAACAACTGGCAATAAGGCCTAGGGCAGAAGTTATTGTTCTCACTGTCACTGGGAATAGGCCCAAAAACTATTCCCAGTGACACTGAGAACAGACAGGCCCATTAGATCTATTGCTCCCTCACTGATCTACATGGACATGATGGTGATGGGTTACTAAATACTAGACTATATCTAATGTAGATCTAGATCTAGATTCTAGATCTAATTAAACTAGATTCTGGTATGAGAGGAAGATTTTTATTTGGAAAAAGGAATGAGCATTCTATGCTTGCTTGTTATTCAGCCGAAATTTAAATGTACGTGCTGATCTAGATTCTAGACCTGGATTCTACTTACAGATTTGGGAGACCACGTTACAGGACAGGTAGAAATCCTTCCCGATTCTTCTTTCTCCTAGATTTAGATCTAGATCTAGATCTAGTTCAAAGTCAAAATCTTTTCTACGGTCAAGTCTAAGCCCCAAGTAAGAGAAGAGAACAAAAGTACTGAACTGAAGTGAGAAGAGAGATTACAGTGCAAAGACTTTTGATTTTTTTATGCAAAAGAGCTCCGTTGAAACTGGGAATGGTTTCTGTACCTATCCCCATTGTCACTTCGATTTTAAAAAGCTACCTACTACTAAACTTTGGTTAAACTTGTTAACTTTTGATATTCTCGAACATGCCAGTTGATTTTCTTCTTATTGACAGCTATAACGTTTCTCCGGGCTGAATTTCATTTACTTAAAAATGTGTTGAAATTAGTCCCAAGATGAACGAGTTGTTACCCTTTAAATGGGTCTTTTTTCCTTTTTAGACACTCGGTACGACTCCGACTGGGCCTGTCCACGAAATATAAAACTGCAATGATATATGTAAAGCAGAAAAGATGACAAACTGGGGGGAAAAAATCATATGCAGTGGTAGAAGCATTTCTTGTCCATTTTCCTTAAATTGCTTATTCTTTTTTATTATCTTATTTATTTTTATTTTGTTTGTTAGTTTTTCTGTTCTTTTTTTTTTTTAATTTATTAAGTTGTTTTTTTTGGTGGGGGGGGGGGGGGGTCCTGTTAGAGACAACCTCCAGCTAACATAAAAATCAAACACAAACGGCTCTATTGCTCTGTTCAGAATTTTAAGGCAAATCCTCC
>NW_004797930.1:270319-283235 GCF_000002075.1 Aplysia californica | reverse complement strand
TCTCTCTCTCTCTCTCTCTATTTGGATGTTTGAACTTTCTATGTTGAATTTGATTTGAGTATTTTGAATGAAAATCGGAAGAACTATGGAGGAAAATGAAAGACTCAATAATGGAAGCTCGGGAAGAAAATATCCCTCCGAAAGCTAAAAAAGTTAATAAAAAATGGATGACCCAGGACACATTAAAACTAGGGGAAGAGAGAAGAAAGGCAAAATCAAATGTGGAAATGTACAACATCTTAAACAGGGAAATAAAGAAAAAATGCAACGAAGCAAAAGAAACATGGATAAATGATCAATGTCAACAAATAGAGAAGAACCAAAACAAAGACAGCAAATACATGCATTCCAAAATCAAAGAAGTAAGTGGGATAAAAGGATGCTCAAATGAAGGATGCATAAGATCAAAGGGAGGGGATATTTTAATGGACAACGGGTATGCCTTAAACAGAAGGTCAGAATGCATAGAAGAACTTTTCAAAGATAATAGAGGGGGAAAATCGGTAATAAAGAATGAAATAAATGGACCAAGAATACTGAAAGCAGAATTACAAGCTGCTATTAGGAAAATGAAACAAGGAAAAGCCACAGGGCCAGATAATATTTCAGTTGAAGTGATTGTCGCGCTTGAAGAACTAGGCACTGAAATAACCACAAAAGTCCTAAATGCTATTTATGACAGTGGTGAGATCCCAGAAGATATGATGAAGTCAGTTTTTATAGCTTTACCTAAAACACCGGGTGCCACTGAGTGTGATATGCATAGAACAATTAGCTGCATGAGTCATTTTACAAAAATATTGCTGCGAGCATTAATGGGAAGATTGAGAAAAAGTGTAAGACCAGAGATATCTACAACCCAATTCGGCTTTGTTCCTGACAAGGGCTCCAGAAATGCTATATTCACCTTAACAATGTTAATGGAAAGATGTATTGAAGCACAGAGAGATCTGTATTTATGGTTCATAGATTATTCAAAGGCGTTCGATAAAGTTAGACATGGTGAGCTATTTAAAATACTGGAAAAGCTAGACATAGATGGAAAAGATCTAAGAATTACCAGAAATTTGTACTGGGACCAAAACACTGCTATACGAATTAATGGAGAATATATTCACTGGAATACAAGCAGATTAGGCGAGGAGTGAGGCAAGGATGTGTTATATCACCAGACCTCTTTAACATGTACAGTGAAACAATCCTTAGAAACATAGAAGAATGTCCAGGCCTCAAAGTAAAAGGAGAAAATATTAATAGCATCAGGTATGCAGATGACACAGTTTTAATAGCAGACTCCGAAAAGGACATTCAATTGCTTCTAGATACCGTTGTAACAGAAAGTGAACGTAAAGGATTATTGTTGAATGTAAAGAAAACAGAATGCATGGTAATATCCAAAAAAGCAGAAAATCCTAGTTGTAATCTCATTAGCAAAAGTAAAAAGATCAAACAAGTCCAACAGTTTAAATATCTAGGATACATGATAACATCTGATGCCAAATGTTCCACAGAAAAAAAAGGAGAACTGCAATGGCTAAGGCTAGTTTCAATAAAATGAGCCCAATCCTGAAAAATAGAAACACCCTAATGAAGACCAAAATTAAAGTTCTGAAATGCTATGTTTGGTCAACCCTTCTATATGGCTGTGAATGCTGGACAATCACTAAAGACAGTGAAAATGAAATAGAAGCAACAGAAAGGTGGTTTCTTAGGAGACTGCTAAGAGTATCGAGGAAGGAAAAGACATCAAATGAGGTAGTGCTTGATGAAGCCCGCGTGGGACGCTCAATGTTAAAAACAATCAGGAAACGACACATGCAGTTTTTGGGACACCTGAATAGACATAAGGGTCTTGAACACCTAGCTCTTACTTGCAAAATTGAGGGCAAGCGAGGCAGGGGTATGCCCAGAACAACATACTTATACGGGGTGCCCACTACGGATGGGATCGGCCGACCGGGCCAATCGCCCGACTCGATCGCCTCAAAAACAAACGTGTTTATTTTCAGTTTCAGGCGATCAAGCCGGACGATCGACCCGATCCAGCCGTAGTGAGCATCCCGTATAAGGGAACCTAAACAAATGGGTAACTGGGAAAGATCAGGGAAACGTAGCTTTTTTTAGAGCACCCGAGCAAAGGAATGAATGGAAAACCATGATCGCCGATGTCTGTCGCAGATCTGGCACTGGAAGATGATGATGATTTTGAATGAATTTTGCAATATTTCATTTGAACTCTTTATTTTTATATTTGATGAGGAAAAGGTGCAGTATGATGGCCCTGTGATCTTTACGTTAATCTGGACTTTGATAAGTGAACAACTAGATCCATTCATGCACCCAGAATGTCAGTACAAGGCTGTTCTATGTTAACTGATTGAACATTTGGACTAAATTTTTCTTACAACGATAACACGGTTATCTAATATCAATTCATTTATTTCAGCTGTAACTGATTAAAACATTTAAATGACTTATTAAGAATCATAATGAATGCAGTTATTTGGGGGAAAATGTACTTTATGCAAATTCTGTGACGTGTTTAAGGGGGAAATTGGTTTGTTTGTTTTTCTTTTCCGTCAATTACCGTGAAACAGCCCTACAGGCGAACGTTGTGTAGACAAAGCTCCACGTCCACTGTTATTAGAGCTAAGGAAACGTCCACATTTTCTGATAGAACACAGAATTATTGTGGAGTCCTCAGAATTTGTCCTGTGGGCGTGGTGTGTCCTGATCCGAATGTTTCTGGATTTTATCGTGGATAATTCCAACATAACTCGCCCCCCCCCCCCCCCACCTTTCAAATTAGACTCTATATCAATAAGAATGGCATTATCCTCTAACAATAGATAGGCCTACTTATTCGTTATTACTGTTTATTCAGAACGTCGAATAAGAGTATGTTATTAAATGGATTGCAAGGACGAAGAGTTTTGGGTTTTTTTTCCTCATCAGAGCTTCAGTACAGCACATAAGGACGAACGATACACAGACAAGAGGTATAAGGAACAAAATTCAACGTTGTTATTACTATTTATTATTGCTGTTGTTGTTGTTGTTATGTTGTTGTTGTTGTTTGTTTGTTTGTTGTTTTTGTTTTTTTGTTCTTTTTTGGTTTTGAACTAAAAAAATGATTACAAATGGCTTTCAACCATTCAAAAATTCTACTATTTAGAAGATTGAGGTCGTCCAGCTTCAGTAAAGATTGGTTAATGTAATCATATATTCAAAACCTACTCGAAGAACAACGAGTTTTTTTTCTTCTTTTTTAAGGAGGGGGGGTTGTTTTATTTGTTATAAATTCAAACATTTCCGTGACAAAAATGATTGATTTTGAAGTGGTTTTTGAGGAGACTCGGTGCGAAGCCAATGAGCAAAAAGTCAATATAATTTGTGAAATGCTCTCGTTATCACAAGAACAAAATATGTTCAACTCTAACATTCTTCCGCACTTTTTTTCTTGTAGAAATGGTTGATGCTTTTTCCTGTGTCTCCACTCAAACACAACTTAGACAGTTATAGACACTCTTTCCTATTGGGACTTGTCCCGTTTTTCAGCCAAGTGAACAATTGGTTGGTTGTTGTTTTTTTTAAAGAAGAAACAACCCATCTCTGGGAAAGACAAAGATATAGATGTACATCTACTTGCACTTTGCTTACCGTTACATGAACTTTAAAATTACTCAATACGTCGGATGCTCCTTGCTCTCGAAAGATAGGACCCGCGTGTTTATTGTTCGATTGTCTGTTTAAGTTGGGTTTATTGTTAAATAATTGTTATGCACTTCAATTTCAGTAATGTCTTGATAACAATGGAGATATCTTTTAGACATTGGAGAGAGATTATGAAAATGTGACACAAGTTTTCCTCCGTGGGCAAAACGAATTGTATGTGTTTTCTCTGGTGTAAGATGTTTTCCCAGTATTTTTTTAAAATCATTCTCTCGTGGCAATAGCAGTAGAAAGTCCCCCAGAAATGAGAAGGTTTCTAAAAATCACAATTTGGAGTACGGTACGCCGTTTTTTGCCCTTCAGAACGCAATGAGCAAGGAACATCGATCCCTTTCTATTTTGTTTCACCAAATGGAATAAACAAAGAGCAACTATTTATAACAAAGCAGGGGTACAGGCAAAGGCACGAGAAGCACATCCGATCTCATAACGTGTCATTTTCGCAAAATGGAATGTCACGGACGGCTTCTTTTCATCATATGTTTTAACTAAGATAAACTGTTATAATAGTTAACAAATCATAAATGCATAAAACCGACGCAAGAAAAGGAAAATTCTAAACCGGCATAGTCTGTGCTGAAGCGGTAACACTCTTCGTTATCGCATGCAAGACACCCGAGTTCGATTCCAGAGTGTGGGGGGGGGGGAATTTTTATGGACTATCTAGGTATTTATGCTGGGATCATGTGTCCCACTCAGCTAGCGTTGACCATGAAAGGCAGAATCAGAACCCCTCATCCTCCCTCCCCCCCCCCTCCCCCCCAAAAAATGATCTAAGTTCTGTCAAAAGGGGCATTAAAACACCTATAGAAATCTACGTGTATTTTGAACCCAAATGATCAAAGAATTCAGATTGCCTCTCTGCCTGTCTGAACCATTTACAAAGTCGTTTGATACTCATCTGAGTAAGAGAATAGCGTCATATTCTGTTTTTCTCTCCCTCTGTGAGCGTGTGTGTGTGCGTGTGTGTGTGCGCGCGCGCGCGTGTGTGTGTGTGTATGTGTGTGTATGTGTGTGTATACGTGTGTGTGTGTGTGTGTGTGTGTGTGTGTGTGTGTGTGTGTGTGTGTGTGTGTGTGTGTGTGTGTGTGTGTGTGTGTGTGTGTGTTGTTTTTCAGTTTGTTTTGGTTGTAATTGGGATTGGGGGTTTTGTGTTTTTTATTGTTGTTTTTTGTTTTTGTTTTGTTTTGGGTTGTTGTTGTTTTTTTGTGTTGTTTTTTTTTTTTTGGGGGGGGGGGGTTTGGGGGGAGGAGGGTTGCATTTTTTTAGAAACGTCTGAAGTGCACATTGATAGGATAAAATAGCAAGTTAGTGTTGTGAGCAATAGGACAGGCGGGATCGATGTATTAGATAGATATTGTAAAAGTCATAAACATCAAAAACAGGTTTGTTTTTTTCGTAAATGTTTTACGGCACTTGCAACACAATAAGGTCATGTAGATCAAAGTGTCGAAGATTAGAGGTGTTACAAGAGAGTAACAAACACAGAATAGAAGGGAGGAGGGATGAGGACGATAGATATTTGATAGGACAGAAGGAGCAATCCACACTAGAGCACACGAAGGGATGCGATGTTTCAGTCATACATAAGGGAGAAATTATTATATTGAAAACAAAGTTGTATTTCTTTGTTTTAGTTCTTTATTTGTTGATTTGTTTTTGTTTGTTTTTTTTGGGGGGGTTGTTCTGTATCTGTTGTTGTTGTTGTTGTTTGTTTGTTTTGTTTTTGCTTGTTTGTTTGTTTTGGGTTTTTTTGGTGTTTTTTGGGGGGTTTTCCTCGTTGTTTTGTTGTTGTTGTTTTGTTGTTGTTGTTGTTGTTGTTGTTTTTTTGTGTTTTTTTGGGGGGGGGCTTGTTTCTTTGTTTTATTTCTTTGGCTTGTTTCTTTGCTTTGTTTCTTTGCTTTGTTTCTTTGGCTTGCTTGCTTCTTTAGCTTTGGATTACTTGCTACTTTCGCTTTCTCGCTTCTTTTGCTTGCTTGCTTATTTGGTTTGCTTGCCTCTGTAGCGTGCCTGTTTCTTACGTTTTCTTGCTTGCTTCTACTTGCTTGCTTGATTCTACTTACTTGCTTGCGTCAAAGCTTGCTTGCTTCTTCTGCTTGCACGCCTGCTAGCTTCTTCTGATTGCAGTCTTATTTGCTTTGTTCAGAGCTTGCTTGCTTGCTTTCTTGTTTGCTTGTTTTATTTGCGTCAGAGCTTGCTCGCTTGTTTGCTAACTTGCTTGCTTGCGCCAGAGTTTGTGCCAAAGCTTGCTTGCTTACTTGGGTCAGAGCTTGCTTGCTTTCTTGCTTGCTAACGCAAAAAGCTTGTGCCAAAGCTTGCTTGCTTATTTGCTTGCTTGCGTTTGCTTGCTTACGTCAGAGCTTGCTTGCTTGCTTGTTTTGATTACTTGCTTGCTTGCTTGCTTGCTTGCTTGCTTGCTTTATTTGCCTCAGAAATTGCTTGCTTGCTTGCGTCAGAGCTTGCTTGTTTTTCTTGTAGCTTACGTCTGAGCTTACTTGTTTTGCCTGCTTGCGTCATGGTTTGCTTGCTTGCTTTTTTGTGTGCTTGCTAGCTTGCCTCAGGGCTTTCTTGCTTTCTTGCATGCTTGTGTCAGACCTTACTTGCTTGCTTGTGTAGGAGCTTGCGTGCTTGCTTGTGTAGGAGCTTGCTTGCCTCGGAGCTTTCGTAAGAGCTTGTTTTGTTTTCTTGCGCCTGAGTTTGTTTTCTTGTTTGCTTCAGAGCTCGCTCGCTTGCTTGCTTGCTTACGTCAGATGTTGTTTGCTTGCTTGCTTGCTCGTGTCAGAGCTTGCATGCTTGCATGCTTGCTTGTTTGCTTGCTTGCTTGCTTGCTCGTGTCAGAGCTTGCATGCTTGCATGCTTGCTTGCTTGCTTGCTTGCTTGCTTGCTTGCTTGCTTGCTTGCTTGCTTGCTTGCGTCAGAGCTTCCTTGCTTACTGATTTGCTTGCTTACTGGCTTGCTTGCTTGAGTCAGAGCTTGCTTGCTTGCTTGCAACGGAGCGTGCTCGCTTACCTGTTTCCGTCAGAGCTTGTTCGCCTGATTGCTTGCTTGCATCAGAGCTTGCTTACCCAAATAAGGTAATATAAGATACCTCTTTATTGTCCAGATCCTGGCACATTGGTTTGGTGTTTCACTACGCACGCGCGCACGCGCGCACACACACACACACACACACACACACACACAAACAAGCAAACAAACAAACAAGCACACAATCACACTCACACACATATGCACACACGCTTGTTTGCTCGCTTGCGTCAGAGCCTACTTGCTTGCTTGCTTGCCTTGGAGCTAGCATGATAGCATGCCTGCTAGCGTAAGAGATTCCTTGCTTTGCTTGCTTGCTTGCTTGTGTCCAAGCTTGCTTTCGTCAAAGCTTGCTTGTTTGCGTCAGAGCTTGCTTTCGTCAACTTGCTTGCTTGTGTCAGCTTCTGTATAAAATATGGTGACTGCTTACCTTCAATTTATTTAGCTGTAGATAATATGTAGTCGCTTCCCACAGTTATACATTTTTTACATCGATGCATGACCTACAAAAGACCTTAAGAATAGAGGACCTTTTCCTTAACAGAAATCCAGCCCTCTACCGCTTTTTTGACCTCATCATCACTTTCAAAACGCCTTCCTTTTTAAAAATCCGTTTTCAGTTTGAGGAACTTAAAAAAGTATGTGGGGGCAAAATCTTGAGCATAGGGTGGATGTGGCAAAATTCCATAGCCACTTTCTCGTGCAGTTTCTACATCGTTTCTTGAAGCGTGTGCTTGCGCGTTATCGTGAAGCAACGAAATGCCTTTTCATAGATAGATAGATAGATAGATAGATAGATAGATAGATAGATAGATAGATAGATAGATCTGTCCTCAGAGAAATTCGCGCGCGCAACCCGCAAGTTGCGTACGCAACTTTTGGCCTCAGCGCAACTTTTGCGCAACTTTTGCGCAACTTTTGCCATTTTTGTGAATTAGCAAATTTTAGGCAATTTTCTGCAAAAGTTGGAAAAATAATAATTTAATTTCATTAAAAATAACCGAAAATTTCCCCCACAACTAAAAATAAATAATAAATAACGACGCGAAGGCGTCAATTCGTACCTGAAATTAGATCTACCACTTCCTTTGCACGGGGTGCCCAGTGCCCGTTGCGGATGAGATCGGGCTGGGATGATCGCCCGACTCGTTGCCTGAAAACAACGCGTTTCTTTTTGAGGCAATGAGTTGGACGCGATCGATTTGTGTCACAATAGCCACTTTGCGCCGTCAGTCTGTCGAGCAAACCAACCCGTCCCGACCTGACCAGGACCTCCCCAAAATAGTCCTGTTTGGACTGAATCATCTTCTACTTCATGATCTAGCTAAATCTAGACTCTAGATCTAGATATATATAATACAGTAAACTCAATCGTAAACACGATCGTCTGATTACTTAGCTTGCTTGGTTCCGTAGCACCAGGTAGATAGATATAATACAAAAATTTGTGAAAGACTTTAAATCTTATGCCAGGAGGGTAGATCTAGACATGGAATCGATTCATCCAGAGAACCCTTAGGGGACGTTCAAATATTATAATCTTACGTCTGGAAAAGGCCTAAAAGTGGAGGGGGGGTGGGGGTGTCTTGATTCCTGTAAAAGAAAAGTGTAAGAAGGGGGGGGGGGGGGGGCTTGAACCAATGTAATTTTCACTTTTGTAAGGTGAAAAAATAACAAGGAAAATAATCTATGACAACATAATTTTTTAAAGACAAAACATGACACAAAAAAGAGTAAACTCTGCTATTCACTTAGAAGTTTTTCCGGAAAAGTTCCGCTTAGACCATATTTAAGTATTACATGTATGTCACACGTATGATTTTAACACAGATTTGCACAATATAAATGTCATATTATTATAAGCGAATAAATATAAATATTACGGGATATGGGGGGGGGGGGGATGTAAGAAAAGTGTAAAAGGGGGGGGGGTGCAAAAATCCCCAAAAAGGTGTCAGATTATAATATTTGAAACTGTTTTGGTACACCATACAACCTCCATGCAGTTTTTGTTTTACTACGGTAGAGATTCACATTTAACTTTTGATTTTGATCTAACAAAACTCACGTTGGTTACTTTGATTGCAATGAGCTTACCAACAATGTATTCCAATATATTCCATGACATTTTTAGCTCTGTACACGTCTTGCAACTTTTCTTGCAACTTTTTGCAACTGTTGCTATTTTAAATGCAACTTTCTCTAAGGAAGCTACAAGGCTGACTGACTGAGAAAACTTTTGACGGAGAACCTGGATACCAAGAGATGTAATCTCTGGCTCAGAGGTTAGTGGTGAATGACCCACCAATGGCTATGGTCTCTATTAGCTGCCGTCATGCATTCTGGTTGTAATTAGTTTGTGCGTTTGGCTGCATCTTGTTTTTGCAGTTTCTGTTCTTATTTAATAAGTTTCTTTTTCCTTTCTACCTCTGTCACGTCACTAAAATCATGGGCCCCTGTCAAACATGAAACATCTGCAGACATGAGAACAACTTTTGATTGATTGAAAAATTGAACAGGAACAAAATCCCTAACCTTAAAACCCCTAACTCCTAAGATCTTCTAACAAGCGAAAAGATCAACTTGTCAATTAAATGACTTATTACTGATATTACTTCCCTTTAGTCACACGGCGAGGTGTTTGGTTAACTTGTTTTGTGAAAAATGCAAAAAATCGTGAAATCGGGGAATCCAAAATTATGCAAATGTTGCGGAATTATGCCAAAAAAACGCGGCCGCACAATCGCATAATCCAACGGGGACAGCCTTATGCACTTGCAAGCGCCGTAAAACCTCTACTTAAAAAAAAAAAAACTTCTCCTGAAGCTGCCCACTTTTGGCATAGGTCAAGATTTCTGCAAACCCCAGAAATCTGGGTTAGCCAGCTTGTTCTTAAGCGACCGTATGCAATTCTTTCCACTCTCCATTCCTGTAGGAAACCCGCACCAGTTTTGATGACATTTCTCGTGGCAAAATTGCAATCCGTCGTTAATAATAGTAATAAATAGCATTTGTATAGCGCATAACCCCGCTCGACAGCAAGCTCTATTCGCTTTACACTATATTATTACCCCAGCAGACCATAAAACACTCAGAAACATTCTCAGCTTCCCGCGAAGCATATAGTGCAAGCAGCTGATTAAGCGCTCAAACACGAACAAACTGACATCATCTTACACTCTCTCTCTCTCTCTCTCTCTAACACCCCCACCCCCGAAAAAAAAACCCGACAACCCTCGCAGTCCGCACTTTGAGTCTCACAGTGAGGTATGATTCAGCATGAGTGTCTGTGCGTGTGTGTGTGTCTGTGTGTGTGTGTGTGTGTCTGTGCGTGTGTGTGTGTGTGTGTGTCTGTGCGTGTGTGTGTGTGTTTGTGTGTGTCTGTGTGCGTGTGTGTGTGTCTGTGTGCGTGTGTGTGTGTCTGTGTGTGTGTGTGTGTGTCTGTGCGTGTGTGTGTGTCTGTGCGTGTGTGTGTGTGTGTGTGTGAATGTGTACGTATGTGTGTGTGTGGGGGGGGGGGGTGAGAGAAAGGGGGGGGAGAGGGAGTGTGTGTGAGAGAGAGTGATACAGAGAGAGAAGGAGAGACACAGTGACAGACATACAGCAGACAGAGAGACAGACAGACAAAGAGAGAAAGACTGTGTGCCATTGCAGAATACCTTATCGCTACAGCAAAGACACCTTATATCTCGTAGATGTTAATGTTCAACACCCTCATCTACTTGACATTGATCATTTATGAGGCAGGCTGTGCTGGTCCTGCCTGTCAATCATGGCCAACGAGGACACAAAGGAATACAGTGTCCCAGCAGACAGACAAAGATACAAGTTTTTAAAAATAACTCTTTCCATTCAAAAATCAAACTCAAGTCTACTGAGTGCCAAGGCAAAGAGCCTAACTTCTACACGCGACTCTGGTACATCGAATTAAACATGAATAAAAAGAAAGCACAACATTAAGTGGAAGACCTATATATATATATATGGATGAAGAGTGGTATTTGGTATGTTAGTTAATAAAGCACTGCAATGATCGAAGCGTGAAAACAAAGATGACACGAGCGTTTTCAATGAGCCTTCATTCAAAAACAGATATATGACAAAAGAAATATGACCCTGAGCATGAGGTACAACGTGCATGCAAAAATGAGCAATTAATTTTGACATACGGTATTATTAATTGGGAATAACCAAGAAGAGATAAAGAGTTTTTTAAAAACACCCCAAGTAACATCTGATGAGGGCAATGAAAATGATCATGAAAAGAGACTGAGTGAAGAGAAGACTTTTTAAACAAAACATCTTCCATTCAGATGAGAGAAAAAGTAAGACAGAAAGAAAGAAATGACAGAAGGAAAGGAAAGAAGTGGACCTACTATTTGTTTGTTTGAGTAGGTGTTTTACGGCACTCTCGGTTCAGTTTTGTTCATATGACCTACTTCTAGGGGCGCTCTCCAATCACTCATGATAAAAAGAGGAATGAACATGAATACCTAGCCAATAATACAAACAAATAACTAGTAAGATAAATTCCACACCGTAAATTTATTCAACATGTTTTTTCTGCTGCCCGCACAAAATGAGCTCTTTGCACAGTTTTGAAATGTCCAAAAAGAAAGGTAAACTGACATACCTAGTACATAATATCAATGACATACCTAGTACATAATATCAATGACATACCTAGTACATAATATCAATGACATACCTAGTACATAATGATATCAATGACATACCTAGTACATTATAATATCAATGACAGTTCAGACAACCTTTTTATACCTTCAATCATGCCGCTTTCACTGAAACTTCTCCCTCAGACAAACTAAAAAGTGTTCTGAGGGGTCAACAATAAGCGGCCAGATGTAAGTCATTATGTGAGGCCTAAGAGACAACAACGAGAGGTCGGAGTTAATTCATGACATGAAGAATTAATAAAGGGTCAACAACATGGGGTCGGACAAACGGTAAATTTCTAAAAGGTCACCAAGCAGGGTCGGACTGAAGTCAGGACTAAAGGTAAATTTATAAATGGTCAACAACGAGGCATCGAGGCTAAGTCAAGACATGAGTCTTGAGAGTCAACAACGTGGGGTCGGGAAAAAATAATCAACATTAGGAGTTGGAGGTAAGCCAAGACATGAGTCCTGAGGGTCAACAACGTGGGGTTGGACTAAAGGTAAATTTATAAACAGTCAACAACGAGGCATAGAGGCTAAGTCAAGACATGAGTCCTGAGGGTCAACAACGTGGGGTTGGACAAAAGGCAGAGTTATAAATTATCAATAACAAGGGGTAGGGGTTAAGTCAAGACATGAATCTTGGGGTTCAACAACGTGGGGTCGGACTAAAGGAAAAGTTATAAATTATCAATAATGAGGGGTAGGGGCTAAGTCAGGACATGAATCTTGAGGGTCAATAACGTGGCGTCGGACTAAAAGAAAAAATCATAAATGGTCAACAGCGAGGGGTCAGAGCTCAGTCAATAGGGTCAACAACATAGGGTTGGATTGAAGGTCAAGTTCTAAAGGGTTACCAAGACGGGACAGCTCGAAGTCAAGACATGACTCTTGAGGGTCAACGACGTGGGGTCGGACTCAAGGAAAAGTTTTAAATTATCAATAACGAGGGGTAGGGATTAAGTCAAGAAATGAACCTTGAGGGTCAACAACAAGGGGTCGGACTATAGGCAAAGTAATATTGTAAACAACGATGGGTTGGAGCTTATTCAAGGCATGAGTTTTGAGGGTCAACAACGTGGGGTGGGACTAAAGGAAAAATTTTTAATAGTCAGCAGCGAGGGGTTGGATTGAAGGTCAGGTTCTAAAGGGTCACCAAGAGGGGACAGATCGAAGTCAAGACATGAATCTTGGGGGTCAACAACGTGGGGTCGGACTCAAGGTAAAGTTATAAAGGGTCAGCAAGAGGGGTTTGAGGAACGTCAAGGCATGAGTCCTGAGGGTCAACAACGAGGGGTCAGACAAAAGGCAAAGTTCGAAAGGGTCACCAAGAGGGGGAGGACTGAAGTCAAAACATATGAGGCCTGAGGGTCAAAACGTGGGGTCAGAATAATAATAGTAACAATGCTGATAATTTCTATAGCACCCACTCCCGTGTGAACACAGCTTTAGGCGCTTTACATGTACAAACTATTTTC